>NW_006443124.1:2582409-2596828 GCF_000325575.1 Pteropus alecto
CAATAGCTCTACTAGTCAACTTGTTTTGCCTACTAGTCAACTTGTTTTCTAGCATTGTGTTTGTGCCCTAATAAAAATGTCCTCACACCAAAGCAAATATTACCCATGATATATGGCCAGTGGAGAGTTGCCCTGACTATACCTACAAATGAAAAGAGAAAGTTTGGACCAATGCATTTTGCAAACTAAATATTAGCAGCTGAAGGGACGGCTGAGTGTTAGGGAGATTGAATGTAAAATTTCCAAGTACTATTTATCATTTAAAGGTAGGTTTTTCTCTGGATTAGTGTAAAGAAGATAGACGTCTACAAAACCGGCGGCTCTACTCTGTAAACCTTTATTAAGTGTTAGCATATTGACACCAAGGCTGCTACGCTTGTCTATGAAAACTTCCAAAAAACAAACAAACAAACAAAAAAACCATGATTTCTATTCAAATTGTGTGAATTATGTGAAATATAACGTCCATGACAATGGCTAACCTTATTGGATTTGCTGATCCTGGAACTGATGAGAAAGGCCAAATGTTTTGATTTAATGCACAGGACTGATGGAGATGAGTCAGCTTGCCATGTATACTGTGAAGTTACAGGATCAGAGGGCTATTCCACTGGGAAGATTTTATCACTGTAAACAGAATTAGATACATCTCAGAAGTGGATATTCATAAAAAGCAGTTCGTCTTATTAGTCTTTGCAGAAAATTGTTTCCAAAGATTATGGTTGCCCATGTGTAATGAGTTGGCTTTGCTGGGAAACTGTTTATTTTCAACAGCCAACACAGTTGCTTCATTGTTTTACTGTTAATTAGCTAAGGATGCAGTTTAACTGAGATCAAAGTATTCGAGATGCAAAGCATATTCGAAAGAGAAAAATGTCTAATTAACTCCATTTTTTCCTAGCCAACGGAGATAACCCAAGGCAGAAATCAGATGTGCTTACTTACTGCTTAACTTTATCTGAAGGAGGGAACGGAAGAGCCTCTTTGGGTTATTAAAAGATAATTAGAGAGGCTGAGGAATGTACACATGGAAGCAATGACACAGGTATAGGAAAGTTTGATGCCAAATGAGAAAGGATTTTTGAATAAGGGGACCTCCTTAAGCTACTTGAAGTGGGACTTGAAAATAATTTTTCCCAGATTGTAAGAGATTTATTGAATTCTTCCCCCACCCCATTTTTGGTTGAGAGTTGAAGACAGTAATAAAAGTCAAAGTCATTAATTATATTAAGGAAGTATGATTGGTAGGGATGTGTGTGTGTGTGTGTGTGTGTGTGTGTGTGTGTGTATTGCTAAATCACTCCTCATATTATACTGGTGTGGGGGAAAAAACAGCAATCACGTCTTGGATCTGAAAGAGCTCTGAGGCCACATATACCCATTTCTCCTTGGTCCCCTCAACATGCCTTCCAAAATTAGCCTTTTCTTTTATATTTGCCACATACTGGAAATCACAAGCCAGATATTACAGCTATGAAAATTAGCACAGATCTATCTTGTCAGAATCTAGACAGGATTTCTTTAAAAAAGAATAAAAGTGAGTTTTGCTTCTAAATCAAATGCATAACCCATTAGGACTAAGGTCTTCACAGTACATTAGGTTTGGACACGTGGAGTAAACTGGTGGGAACGCTCATTTGAATAATTTACTTGAGGGCAGGAACATATCCGCCCTCTTCTCTGCTGTGTCTCTAGCTCCTAGCAAAATGCATGGCTTGTAGTACAAAGGCTATATAAATCCTATCAAATGTTTTATGGATAAATGTTTTATGAATGGATGAATAAAATAATTTGGGAGTCAAGTAAAATATTCAAATCTGGATTTTTCTTAATAATTAAAAATAGTGGTTAAGGCTAACATTTGCCAAACATGTACCGCGTAGTTCCAGACTCTGTATTAAGAGTTTTACCTGCATCATGGGCAAGTTAAGCTCTTGTCATAATTTGACCTGGGACTTCTTGTGAGATTATATACCCCAAAGGAGAGAAAGAACAGATAACAGGAGAAAAAGGGATTGAAGTACGGGAATCAGAGCATGGGTGAGGAGTGGTGCAGTAAACCCAGCATCACTCACAAACATGGATCTCTCACTTTTCCTGAGTATTTATTCAGCCATCCACATTTATTTAGTGCAATACCTGACATTCCCACTGGCTCGACAGACCCATGGAAGCAGAATCACTGATTCAGAAGTGTTCAGCCAGTCAAGAGAGTCATTTTTAAAATTCATTTTACAAAAGAACTTATTCAGGGCTTGCCCTATACCAGACATGGTCCCAGGGATTCAGCAGTAAACGAGAACTCGACTTTTGCTTGTACACCTGTCCTCGCTGAGCTTCTAAGCTGTGGGGGAGGTTCACAAACAAAATAAATTTTTCAACTGTTCAGTAACCGTGAAGTCACCACAGTAATCAAGATAATGTGGGATCAGTGAAGGGAGAGACACAAACGTCACTGGAACAGAATGGAGAGTCCAGAAATCAGCCCACACAAATATGGCCAATTGATTTTTTTAAATAAACTTGTTGTTTTGAAATAATTACAGATTTATAGAAAAGTTGCAAAGATAATAGAGAGTTCTCATATACCCCTTTCAGTTTTCCCTAATATTTATATCTTACATTTCTGTAGTATATTTTGCAAAACTTAGAAATTAACATTGGTACAGTACTATTAACCAAACTCTAGACTTCAGTTGGTTTCAGCACAGTTTTCCACTAATACCCTTTCTGTATCCCAGAATCCAATCCAGGATACCACATTGCAATTGGCCAGTTCATTTTTTGCTGAAGGTGCAATTAAATAAAAAAAAAAAAAGGAATAATTTTTTCAACAAATTATGCTACAGAAATTTGCACTTACATATATAACAGAATAAAGTTGAACCTAAACCTTACACTTTATAAGAAAAACAACATGGATCATAGACCCATTTACATAGATCTAAATATAAAATGTAGAGCTACAAAACTTTCAGAAAACAAACATTTGTAAAAATTTTCATTACCTAGGGTTAGGCAAAGAGGTCTTAAAAATAACACCAAAAGCAATATTCTTAAAAGAAAATGTTTGGAGTTCCTCAAAATTAGAAGTTTTTATTTGCAAAAGACACTGTTAAGAGAACAAAAAGACAAGACACAGACTGAGAGAAAATATTTGCAAATGCTATATTTGAAAATAACTCATATTTAGAATATATAAAGAAATCTCAAAATTCAACAGTAAGAAAATCACCTACCCAATTAAAAGGTGGGCAAAAGACTTTGTCAGACATTTCAGCAAAGAGAGTGTAGGGATGAACACTGACCACATGATAAGGAATTGAACATTATTTGCCAATAGGGAAATGCAAATTAATGTCACCATGAAATACCACTGCACATCTGTTAGAATGGCTAAAATTAAAGACACTGACAATGCTAAGTGCTGGTGAGGATGTGGAAAAACTGGAACTCTTATATACTGCTGATGGTAATGCAAAAATATAGTCACTCTGAAAAACAGTTTGGCACCTGTAACAAAGTTAAAAATATACGCATCTATGACCTAGCAATCCCACTCCTGGGCATTTATAACAGAGCGGGAATTCACAAATTGTGGCCAGCAGGCCAAGTCTATTACATTGCTTACTTTGTAAATAATCAAAATAAGGTTTTTTGGAACACAGCAATACTTTTATGTATTTTCTTTGAGTGCTTTTACACTATACAATAGAGACTTTATGGGCCCACAAAGCTAAAATATTCACTATTTGTCCCTATATAGAAAAAGGTGACCATCTACTGCTCTAGAGAAATGAAAACATATGTCATGTCTACCCAAAAACCTGTACACAAACGTTTTTATAGCAGCTCCATTCATAATCACTAAAAACTTGAAACAACTCAAATGCTCTTCGACAGATAAATGGCTAAACAAATGTGGTACATCCATACAAAGAAAGTATTTAAAAGGAACAGTATTTAAAAGGAGCAAGCCATTAATATAGGCAACAACTTAGAGACTTTCAAAGGCTTTGTACTTGAGTGAAATAAACTAGTTTCAAAAGATTAGTTACCGTACATTTCCATTTATATAACATTTTTAAAAAGACAAAATTCTAGTAAGGGAAAACAAACAACTCAGTAGTCACCATGGATTATGGGTGGCAAGAGGGTATTTTTAAAAAGTATGTGGTATTTTCACAAAGCATGTGGTATTTTCACGTGGTGATAGTTTCACCTAGTCATACTGGTGGCTTCATAAATCTATGAACGTGTCAAAATTTATAGAACCGTACACCAAAAAAGTAAATTTCACAAATAGTCAGGAGTAGACTTGAGATTTTTACCCAACTCTGTGTTACCCCGTTACCTTTTGACCCAATGTACTCAGAGGTCTCAGTCATTCGATTGCTGTCACTTTCTGAACAAGTCATGGTGGCTGTGTTGAAACTTGGATGACCTTATTCCCTTGGGCTCGGGTACCTACTAAGCATTGTGCCTGGGGCCAAAGCCCTTTGCCTGTTCTCCAGTGTCACAAGGTATCTGGCTCCTTCAATCTATTTCTTTCCGTGATTTGGGGCAGAGACATAAGCTCCCATACCTTTGGATACCCAAGTAGCAGCTAGGCCATCATCAACATCATTATGACCACATTCATTATATCTTAACATTTTTTAGTCCTTTCTAAAGGTTTTCAAACAGCTGTTATTTTTACTTGAACGTCACAACCACTCAGGTAGAGAGATGGGTGGGGCAAGAATTATTTATCCACATTTTGTAACCAAGAAAATGGAGACTTAGCCAGACTGAAGAATTTCTCCAATGTTACAAGGTAATATGTGACGGAGGACTGTTTAGACTGTAACATGTGTGACTCCTAGCAAACGCTGTTTTTTCCACTACTTGGCTTTTTATATAGGTCATTCTTGACCTCTTCTGGTTCAGATTGTTGAACCATGGGGTAAAGGCATTCATAAAGCTGTCATGCAAAATTTAGCTTAGAGGGAGACCTCATTGATAAATGAGTGTTTTTCTGAGTGTATCAACACATCTGCCTATTTTCTGAGGTCTGCCGAGGCCAGAGTTCATGAGCTTTACCTGCAGTCATTATAGAGCTTTGTCATCTGAAACTGAACCCCATCTCATTTCTTAGATTCTTTTCTTCAGCAAACACAGAGCACAGCAAATAAACTTTCTATGACCCATCATTCTTGAAGAGGAAAGTTGGATCATTTGGAAAAATAAATACTTCAGCCTTGCCTGATGTGTTTTTTAATAATAACCTTCTTTCCAATTCTTAATTAGATTTAGTCAGCATGTTTGGTCATGCGATTACTAACCTTGCCTTTTGTTGTTGCTCACCGCCCCTGCCCCAAAATATTTATGTTAAAAACAGGTTTTTCTAAACCATTCAAATCTCGAATTAGAAAGCATGTAGTTTTCACATATTGAGCAGCAGAGATTTAAATGAGAAGATAATGGAGGTAAAAAAAAAAAGTATTTGACTATCATTAAAGTAAAATAATTGCTTTATTCTCTGAATAGAAAATGACATCCTAGTGTAATTAATAGGCCAAATAGAAAGAATAGATGAGCGAATTAATTAATTAAATGTCATTAATTCCCATTTCTTCCCCTCTCAGCTTACTTTCTCTCCACTTTTCATATACCATAGAGAAGGATGAACAGATACAAGAGAAATGGTGCAAGGAGAATAAATTGTGATGTGCATTTGAGAAAGCAGGTTTGCTCCAAAGAGAGGCTGGCAGAGCCAAGCGATCTGTGCTTACTGAGCCAGACTATAATTTTATTAGCTCGCTGCTGTCTTTGAAAGTGCTAAATTTCTGCAGTTTCCCCTGGGCAGGTGATTCAGCACCTTCTACATGAACGGCCAGATCTGACTGAAATTTCACTCTTGTGTAACCAGATTATTGTTGCTGAGTCAAAAGGAGACATGATGCTGTGTCTACATATCAATGCGTGTCTGTGTATTTCTTTACTGGGATGTTTATTTTTTCTCATGTGCATACTTTCCTACTCAGCCTACTTTCTGCGGTGGCATATGCTGTAGTTTCTAAATTATATTGGTTCATTATTTCTGACTCTTGTGACATTTATCCCTATTACTCACCCTTAAGGACCTGTTTCCAGTCATTGCTGGAGATAGAATCAGAGAAGAATAACACACACGAAATGATTTCTGGTTTTAATTTTAATGGCAACTGCAGTCTCTTTCTCGATTTAGTTATTTTTCTTGGAAATAATTCCTGAACGTCTAGTTTCAGGGAGAAACCATCACCAAATAAACATAACATCAAGTTTGTCTTAATGTAATAGGATGGCATTTAGTACTATCAAATATTGTTACTATGCCTTACAGCGATGAATAAGAGAAGGAATAAATTCACTAATTTTTTGTAAGTTACGTGGAGGAAGAAATGTAATTTTGTATAAATGCGTAAAATTTGGTCAATGTATGTATAAACACCCACACAGGCGTGCCATGGGGAACATGAGACCCCTACACGTGCTCACTCACGTGGTCTGGTTAAGATGGTTTCATGTGGCCTCACAGCAGGGGCTGTGGCTGCAGGCGGTGGGGAGTTTGCCAGTGCCACAGGTACAAAATGCTGTTCCTCCTTGCAACAACTTTTTTGAGCATCTCTTATATACCAGACACTGATAATACATCAATAGGAAGGCAAGATCTCTGCTGCCCTCTTGGAAGTTTTATTTTAATGGAGAACATTCATTAAACAAAGAAGATAATTGCAAGGAGCGATTACTGTTATGAAGGAAATGAATAGGAAGACATGATCAAGGATGATGAGAGACAAATAGTGGAGAAAGAGAATACTTTAGGTAGGGTAGTGATTGCAGGCCTGTCTAAGAGGTGACATCTAAGCTGAGATGAAGGAAGATGAAGAGCCAGCCACAAGGGAAAGTATTCCAGGCAGAAGGAACAGCAAGTGAAAAGCTGGAGGCTGGTCTTGGGGGCACAGAAGAGGGATCAGGTTGGTTGGAATGTGGAGAACCAAGTGCGCGTAGGTGTGTGATGAGATTGGAGTCACTTGGGTATATATATGTAGACCATGGTGAGGGGTTAGTTTATTTTAAGTGCGAAGAGAAGGGTTTTAAACAGGACAGATCTGTGATCTGACAGCAGCTCATTCTGGCTACTGGGAGGAAGAAGGAGGATTGTGAAAGAGATGGAAGGAGAGAGAAAGCAGAGAGAGCCAATTAGGAAACAAGTGTAGTTTCCGAGCAAGAGAGGAAGTGAATGGCACTGCCTAGCAGCAGATGAGATGGAGAAACACGGGTGTGTGTGTGCGTGTGAATAATATGAAAAACAAAGGATCTGCTTATTTATTGGAGGTGAAGAATGAGAGAAAGGAAAGAAATGAGAAGAGCTCCTGGGTCTACTGTGGCCATTTAGGTTAATTTTATGAGGCCATGCAGAAGTCTTCCTGGAGAAAGTTGCATTTTATGGCAAACACCCTGACTTTTTCCTTGGGGAAGGAAAGTGATCTGGCAGCTGACTATCATACAAGACTTAAGGGGCCAAAGTCGTAGTTTACCTTTGTGATCACTGCCCCTCGCAGAGCCATGGAACTATATGAACTGAGCTCCAAGATCTTATAACCCTTGAGGATGCTGAGGTTTACAGCGGTACAGACTGCACCTTCTAATAGCCATACCTTGGGTGGAGGTGAGAGCGTAGTGAGAAGAAGAACTGAGCCAAACAGAACAATTGGTGCAGTGCGTCCCTCATCACTACCCTGTATTTCCAGGAAATCTCCTGATTGGTGTTCTTTCTATAGTTCATTTTTGCCTCTTAGTCTCATCGCTGGGAAAGTCAGTGTAGGGAGGGGCAGACTAAAATACCACCACCAGAGGGCAGCATCGAGCTGTCCACACCCAGATCAGCCCCAGGGGTTAAGTGCCCCATTGAGGGGAAAATACAGACCAACCTGGTCCTGGAGGAGAGCAGTGCTGGAGTCAGGAAGTGCTGCTGCTGAAGCAAACCAGGGGTGAAAAAAATGTTTCTTATAGCCAAGGTATCAAGAAAAACAAGAGTCATTGATGCAAACAATGACAAACTAAATGTAACTATAACTTACACAGTTCAAATAACAGATTAAAAAATATATTTTTATCTTTAGCTACCATGCATGGAGTGTTATGTGACTGACAGTGATAAATATATGATCCCATTTAAGCTTTACATCAACCCCAGAAAGCTACTTTTTGTCCCTATTTTGCAGGTGAGAAAACCAAGTAAGATATGAAGATCACTGGTAGGGGCAGTTTTGTCTAACTACAAACGTCTGTTTAGCTGCAAAACCTCCCCTCAAGGATGCCATACATTTGCTTATTATTCTCCCAGCATTTGCAGGATGCTCTAGGGATAGAAATGAAGTCTTATGTAAGACTTGGATCTTGACCTTGAAGTATATACACTTTCAAAACGGAGAAAACAAATTAAACAACTAAAGAATTATACAAACAATGATATAGAATCCAGAGTTTAACAGCTTGGTAAAGCTATGTCTTCACAGCTCTCCAAGTGCTTTTCACCTATACCACACAACAGCCATAAGCAGAGTCACCTTCAAATTTAAAAAGATGGATGAGAGTGAGGTGTAGTCATGCATTCATTCAATCATTATTGTCCAAATATTTAATGAGTATCTCTGATTATGACAAACACTAGGATATTATACTAAAAAACGCCTGGTCCCTCCCCTTGAGGAGATTATAATCTAGTTTGGGGTGGTGAAAAATAAACAATAGCAAGTAAACCAACAACAAAAAAATGGAGGATTGCAATTATACATACCATAAAAAGGGTCCGGTGGTGAGCTATTATCCCTGGTGACCTCAGCCCTTGGTCCAACAATATCTTAACCTTGATTACTATTACCTACTTCTCCACTCCAGCTACCCAGCAACATGTCTCAAACAGGTCTTCTATGATCTCTACCTTCCTGAATGCCTCTGTGACCATAATCTCACAAACGTGCGTCTGTCACACTCCCTTAGACTGAGTCAGCCTATGCTATGTTCTCAGGCTGTACTCCCCTTATGATTTCTCTTGCTCAGTCTGGACTCCATGGATGGTCAATTCAGCGATGTCCTTATTTCTGCTCTAAAATCCTCCAGACCTTCCCCAGAATTTCTCCAGCTGCGCCCATTTGACTTTTTTTGCTCTCCACACAGAATAGGGAATCTCTTGCCCCCATAGTCATTCCATGGTAAGGGTGAATGGTACTTGAGATGAATCTCATAGAGGTGACTCATGCATGCAGGCATGCATACACACACACCTACATTCCTTACTTTATTTCACTGGTAGGTATTGACCACCAACTATTTTCCAGCATTGCCATTGGCACAGAGACACTGCAGAGCAGTCTAGGGTCGGGGAGAAGCAGCTCAGGTAGACTGAAGCATATAGAAGAAATGGGGTGTCTTGGTACAAGTTGAGGCCAGAGAGGTGGCACCCTTACCTGCATGGTTTCAAGGTCATGTTAACATGGTGAACTTATTGTAAGAGAAGGAAACAAAGGAAAGATTCTGGGCAGAAGTGTGACATGATTTGATTTGCAGTCTCTAAAACATCACTCTGGCTGCCGTGTGGGGAACAAAGTATATGGGGGCAGAGCAGGAAAAAATGGAAAGAAGCTAAAAGCTGGTGTGGTAACCTGGGCGGGAGGCGATGGCTTCCTGTGGGTAAAAGTTCCACTAGTTGAACACTGAGTCCTCTCCAACCTCTGAAGCCCTTGTACTCTGTGATCCCTCACAAGTGCCTCAAGGCTCTGGCCCCAGTCTCCCTCCCCTAATTTATCTCATGCAGAGATCCTTGCCCCCCATACTGTACGCCATGCTCTAAATGAAATGAACAGCTCTCTGTTCCCTGAACACTCTGGTACATTCTCCCCTCCAGGCCTTTGCTCAAGCTGTTCTCTCAACCTGAATAATCCCACCCCCTCCCCTTCCCATCTGTTCCTGTGTTCAGCTCTTTTATAAAGGCTACTCTGGTCACTACAGATAGAATGGATCCAGTCCTCCTTGTAATTTATGTTTATAACTTTATTATATTACTGTTACAGTATGACTTGCATTTTAGTTAGTTCTTTCCTGCTATTCCCTCAATTGTGAATCTTCTAGGAGAGGAAACATATTTTGTTAGTATTTTTATTTTCTTCTTCAAATCCATACTGCCTTGCTCAGTGGGATATCTTAGGGGGCATTAAATGTTTGTTGTATCAAATAAAAAGAATCCAATTTAGTCTAATCCAATCGAATCCAATTGAGTTCAGCTCAATCCAATTCAATTCAGTTCAGTTCAATTCAGTTCAGTTCTTTGCGTATTAGTTATTTCCTTTACAGACATAAGCCCCTTAAGTTTATGTACTTGTATTATGCTTCTTTGTGTGTTCTACCTAGCTAACACAGCATGCACTCAACGAATGTTTCTTGATTTGTTCACTTAAAATGAAAGACATTTCTTGATAGTAGAAGTATAAGCTGGCCTTGGACCCTTATTTCTTTCTATCTTGTAAATGCCGAAACTGTTTCTTATGTCAAATGTGGCATGTGTCAGCTTGAAAGTTATAATTCCATGTAATTAAACAGTCAGAAAATATAATATGTACTCTTAAGGAATTTCAGTGCAGGTCTAATAAAATAAAATTAGTTTAGGTGGCTGTATGTAAAAGCATTAACATATTACATTATTCTTGGTAGGTTCAGCTTTAAGAGAAAACAAAAGTCATTACTGAAGGTGGAGGTGGGTGGATTGTGGCGATGGTGATATGATACCGTAAAGAACTTCCCCCTAAATATTTACTTTACCAAAGAGAAGCCTTCTATGATCTTCAAAGCTGAAGGTGACCTTCATCATATCCTAACTGTTCAAAGACATTATCTGTTACTCTAGAGACCCTGTCAGATCTAATTCATTGGCACCACATTCAGAGCACTTTACAAAGAGGTCCAGGCTCCCTTCTGAGCCTCGTCTTTAAGGACATATACGGCTCCCTCCTTATGTAATGAAAGATGCCCTTGTAAAAGGCTCTATTTTTTAAATCATGGTAAAATATTTATAACATCAAATTTACCATTTCAACTATTTTTAAGTGTATAGTTAAGTGGCATTACGCACATTCATATTACTATGAAACCATCACCACCATTCAGCTCCAGAACTGAAATTCTGTACCCACTCATATTTACTTTTTTAAATTATAAAATGTCTTCTAACAGTAGGACGTTCAAACACTATCGAAGTGTATAAAGTAAAAAGTGTAAGTTCTTCTTCTACTATCCATTCCAGACCCACTTTTTGCTATTAACAGTTTGTTGTATATCCTCTGGATCTTGTGAATGTGTGTGTGTGCATACCATGTTCACTCAAGCTGACAGGTCCATAGCAATATATTGCTTTATAAAAGTTAAATTATAATATATGTAGTGTTGTTGTTTTTTTAATTTATCAAGTATCATGGATCCTTTCCCATGTTCTAATATACAGCTGTACGTCATTCCTTTTACTGGCCATTTAGTATTCCATCATATATATATGCACTATAATTTAACTATTGCCCTAATGATAAGTTTTACATACAGTGTTACAACAGAAATCCTGGTACACTCAAGCAAACGTTCCTGTAGGACACATTTTTAAAAGTTAAGTTCCTAAATATAAAGGTTTTCCCATTAGGAAAATAAATTTATATAAACTGACTACCAGATTACTCTGAACAAATGTTTTACTGCTTGTTTCCCAGTAGCGTGCTGGGAATAAGGGGTCTGTGTTTAGCAGCCATCATTAACTCACATCGTGGGTTTGCTTGAAGTCACATTCCTCTTTCATGGGGCTCTAGATGCTCTCGGAGGAGGAGCTAATGGAAAAGAAGGGAAACCGCCAAGGAAGCAGTTAATTCGTAGAGCGTGATGGGTGGGTCCGGCGCGGAAATGATGACATCCGGGCTCCTACATGGACTTTTCACTTTGCCTGTGCAGAGCAACGGCCTTGGGCGTGTGTCCCACTTGCTTGGTCTAACTCTTCCTCGCATTTAGCACTTCCTCCCCACTCATCCTCATGAAAATTCTGGGCTTCGAGCTAGACCTCGACCCTGTCAACATTCATAAGTGGGAGAAGAGCTGTGCCTTAGATACACACGATTTTCAACTTTGACCGATTCAGATTTTCCCAAACATGCAGCGAGCCTGTGGAAAAGAATGGCCTAGTTGAGAGTCGAGCTCGAAACTTCTGAGGACTATTTTCTGCCTAGCGTTAGCAAAAATCCAAAGTAGAACTCTCATCATTTGGGGTAAAGGAGACTTGTGTCAAGTTTTGTTTTTTGTTTGTTTGTTTTTTTTTTTAACTGACAAACCCAGGCAGTACTTGTAGTAATTCGTGACTCTTCAGTATTTACACAGCATAAGCTTACATCCATTAGAAAAGCATGTTGTTCGTTTAATTTTCCACTAAAATCAGTGGTTTTAATTAAAGAGAAAATTAATAAAATTTGAAATTTAAAGAGGAGTGATGTGTTTTGCCAATAAAGGACCATGCTAAGTCCTGCAAAAAAAAAAAAATCTAATTTTCTATAATTAGCTTAGATGTAATTCATTCATTAGAAAAGCAGTCATGTATACAAGCAGAAAACCAGACTGCTGAGCTGGAGAGAAACTAGATTCTGAGAATAACCGTTGAATAGCAGAAAAACATTAAGCCAGTTTTTTGGGTTTTTTTTTCTTTTATCTAGTATATTCCATGGCGGCTTTCCATAGCAACTCTATGAAAGGGGCCTCTTATTTTAGTGCCAAACCTATCTGAAATGAGATGATTTTCTTAAGAACAGTTTTTCCATAAGCCCAGGTTTTAAGGGCAAGAATATCTGATCTCACCCTCCTCATGACTAAGTCAAAAGAAAAGTGATTGAGAAAACTTGTTCTGTGGTCATGACTCTGAGTATTTAAAAAAATCAACAAGGAGCTTTGGAAATAGATAAAATCTAAATTCTCAATGTATCAATGTTGAGGCATGGGGTATTGCCACTGTGACCCTGCTCTGAGCTATTTGTTAAGCTGGAAGCCTTTCAAATATGAAAAAGGATTCCTCATAGGTATCTACCAACAAGTTGCCAGCACACTATAGTAAATTTTTAGGTGTCTCTGTCCAAATTGCAGTGATCCCTATAACTGTTTTCACTTTGAGTGGTGGCTCCTTAGCAGTCAATCTATGTTGTGTGACTCTAGTGGCGCTTTCCCACCACTGGCCAATCAAATTCCGTTTTCCAGGAATCTGATATTGGAAACAATTATGATTGAGACAGAGCTGGTAAATGGAAGAAATCTTTCAGGAATTGTGGACTCCCCAATGTAAAGAGACAAGCAGAGAAGACAGATGGAAAAACTCTTTATGGTTTCTGGTTCAGGTAATTTTCTGAAGCCTGGCTGAGTTCTTGACTTTGGGATCTTCATGATACCCCATCTTTATAACAGATTCCACAGTTTTGCTTTATGTCAACCTGAATAGAATTCTGTTACTTGCAACAAAATTCTAACTAGCAAGATTTCATTATTTTTTATGGCTGAGTAATATTCCATTGTATGTCTGTACCATATCTTCTTTATATTTTTATCTATCGATGGACACTTAGATTGCATCCATATCTTGACAATTGTAGATAATGCCGCAATGAACATAAGGGTGCACACATCTTTTCAAATTAGTATTTTTGTATTCTTTGGCTAGATACCCAGAAATGAAATTACTGGGTTATGTGGTAGTTCTATTTTTAATTTTTTGAGGAACCTCCATACAGTTTCCCATAGTGGCTGCATCAATTTACATTCCGCCCTACAGTGCACAAGGGTTTCCTTTTCTCCACATCCTCACCAAATAGTACTCAATCATAAAAAGAATGAAATTTTACCATTTGCAACAACATGGATGGACTTATGCTAAGTGAAATAAGTCAGACAGAGAAGGACAAATATTGTATGATTTCACTTACATGTAGAATCTAAAAAACAAAACGAACAAACAAAACAGAAACAGACTCATAGATAAAGAAAACAAACCGATGGCTGTAAGTGGGTAAGGTAAGGTCATGGGGGGAAGGCCAAAAATGGTGAAGGAGAATAAGGAATACAAATTTCCAGTTCTACATTAATCATGAGGATGTAATGTACAGCACAGGGATATTGTAATAACTGTACAGTGACAGACAGTTGCTAGGCTTATTGTGCTAATCAGTTCATTAGGTACATAAATGTTGAATAACTATGTTATATACCTATAACTAATATAATATATGTTAACTATATTTTAATTTAAGAATAATTTTAAGTTCTAACTGATGCACATGTTGGAGCATATATTTAAGGAGAGGTCAGATAGATGTAGAAGACAGAGAGG
>NW_006443124.1:2597321-2616134 GCF_000325575.1 Pteropus alecto
GTACCTTCTTGGTGTCAAGCAACTTGCTAAACTTTAAAATTATTTTGCCTTAAAGTATCTGAAAAAAGTATTTGTTATTTTCTCCCATGGATTTCAGAGGTTCACCCTTGAGTTACGCAGCTAGCTGGTGGCAATCCGGGATTTGCACTCAGATTTGGGCAGCTGGGGCTGGGCTCTGGTCTAACTTGAATAAATAACAGTCACCTTGATATTTTATGGTCTTGAGCAGGCCACTTCACCACACTCGGACCTCTCTTTTCCTTTTTGAAACACAAAGAGTTTGGGTAAATATAATATTCTCTAAGGTCCCTTTTAAATCTAATGTCATAGTATCACTTGAAAGATTCGTTTAGAACAATGCTTCTCTAATCAGGTAGTTGGTTGGGGGCAGGGGGCAGTGTTGAGTTATATCCAAGTCTCCTTGGGTGCCTTTCAAACTATGCCCATCCTTTATCCCATACCCTTCCCCAGAAGATTATGAGAAGTTCTTCTGAGAATGAGGAAGTTGTAGGTAACAGAGCTGGATTTAAAAACAGAGCTGTCTTATTATTTCATTATGCTGCTGCATTATCTTTTATTATACCTATTGGAACATAGAAGAACCTCAATAATTTTTTCAACTAAATTGAATTGATATTGACCATAAATGACTAATGTGTTCTTTGCACATTTTAGAATCAATTTATCAATTTCTAATAAAAATCCTGTCGGTAACTTTTTTCGAATTGCATTGAATCTATAGATCAGTTTGAGGGTATTGCTATCTTAATAATATTGGGTCTTCTAATGCATGAACACATTATACTTCATTTTTTTCAAACATCGTCTTTAATTTCTCTCAGCATCATTTCATAATTTTTAGTGTAGAATTTTTGCATATCATTTATTAATTTCTTCCTAGGTATTTGCTGTTCTTGAATGCTATCGCAAATGGCATTATATTAAGTTTATTTTCCAATTGTGTGTTAATATTATATAGAAATGCAATTTATTTTTAACATATTAGCTTTTATTTTCTATAGCCTTATTATACTAGTAACTTGTTCATTAATAGCATGAGAAACTTTGAACTTGAAAAATCCTGCCTTGAAATTCAAGTGACAAAGTATACATGGTAGACAGAATAATCCCCCACCCCCAAAGATGTTCCTGTCCTGATCCTCAGAACCTGCGGCCATGCTAGGTTTCATGGCAAAAGGGAATTAAGGTTCCAGATGGAATTAAAATTGCTAATCAGTTGACTTTAAGACAGGGAGATTATTTTGGATTATCTGAGTAGGCCTAATATAATCAAAAGGGTCCCTAAGAATGGAAGAGAGAGACAGAAGAGGAGAATTCCAGGAATACATGGCCATGAAAGAAAGATGAGAGAGATGCAGCATTGTTGGCTTTAAAGATGGAAGAGGAGGCTATGAGCCAGGAAATGCAGGCAGTGCTTAGGAGCTGAAAAGGGCAAGAAAATGTATTGTCCTTAGAGCCTCCAGAAACAAACAAACAAACAAACGAAAACCTGTAGCCCTGCAACACCCTGGTTTTAGCCCAGTAAGGCCCCTTTTGAACTTCTGACCTCCAGAGATATTAGATAAAAAATTGTGTTGGTTTAAACTATTGAGTTTGTGATAATTTGTTACAGCAGCCATAGAAAACTAATACAGTATAGCTCAGAGTTAGGGAGAAGGGAATTCTCCTGCCCCACCTTCCTTTCATGGAACCTGACCATGCTGGCATCCTGGAAGCGCCAGCTCTGAGAATAGTAGCGAATAGCAACATTTGCATTTTTGCCACCATCCATGTTGCAAAGCTGAGAGGTTTTCAGAAAGGTTTGATAGCCAGTAATAGATATCAGCAAATTGGAACTAGACTGTGAAAAGAAACTCAGTAGATGCCACATGGTAACTGTAATTAACCAGAGGGATTTGTGGCCATAGGTGAAGCACGACTTTAGAGGATGACTTTTAGTGGGGACACATTCTAATTTGATAAAAGCATCTAGAAGACATTTTTATAAATATGACCTTATTTGTAACCTCAGAGAAGTGAGGCCAAGTGACTTGCATTATACTACTAATAATAGTTGATTACACTAGTATTTGTTAAATTTCTAAATTTTATAAATGAAGCCCTTTTAAGTGTAATTAGGGAAGACTGAAAGTTGCCCTAGTAATGCAACCATTCTTGCATATTTGTATTCCAATATCTAGAATGGAAAAAAAAGGAGGTAGAATTTGAGGGGCTGTACTGGGAATTGCACACAGCCCTCAGACTGTCCTCTGCCTGCCATCTAAGCCCCAGGCAGTGCCCACCACGGATGAACTGACAGTTGTAGTGGTTATGGAATTTTGTCTTGTGTCTAAGTTATGGTTTCATTATCCTTTTTATTTTGCCTATATCTATATTTTAAATAAAGAACAAAGCAAAATAGATGAGGAACATATAGTATATTTTCATCTTTAGTGCATGTCAGTACTACCTGTGATAGCAGAGAATAATGCTATCTATGAAATTTCCATTAATAATAAAACAGGAGGTACAAAGACTAAATCAGAAATAAAGTGAATTGCAATAATGTTACTCATAGTTACATGTAAAAAATGTGTCAATTTTAGAGGTAATATTTACCTCTAAAACTAGTTATATCTGTGCTTCTTTTTCAGTATTATAATTGGTCATCTCATTTCCATTGTCTGTGGAGCAAAAGTCTGAAATTTAAAAGTTTAAAATAAAAAAAGAATACCCATATATGTTTATTATTTTTACTTACAGAATGACAATTAGAGATAACAAAAAGTCAGTTTTATAACTCACATCTTTATAAAATATTTGTATTAGTTATTTTCTCAAGAGAAATTCATATGCTGTTTACTTTTATCTCTCACCAATAGAAAAGGTGGATGCGCTTGTGGAAATGACAGTCTCTTCCTTCATTTGGGTTTCTGAGTCGAAATAAGGTTGGAAACGGCTGATTTATAGTGGCCCCAACAAATGCCCTTTCCATGTTTTGCTTTTCAGTTTAGTTAATACTTATTGACAGCTTCAATAGTGCCAGGGACTATGCTAGGTGCCAAGGATGCAGAAATGATTAAAACGCAGTTCCTTTCCTCAAGAAGCTCATGCTATGATGAAGGAGGCAAACAAGTGCTTCAGACCAAAATGCAAAGCAATAAGAAGGGGCGATTTATTTTGCCTGGAGAGAAATAAAACCTTCATAGAATGGGGTGACATTTGAAAGAGCCTTGAAGGAAAAGGAGAAGGTCAATAGTTGTACATTTTAAACAATGAAACAGTGTGAAAACTCTAAAAGAAAGTTCTGTTTGTATTCTGTCAGCTGCCTGTGTAACTGGGACTGAGCCTTCATTCAGGAGAGGGGGTGGCTGAGGCGACCAGACAGGAGATTAGAAGAGCAAAGGCTCACCCAGCCCCAGCAGCCCCATCTTTCCAAGCCAACCCCCCTCCATCTGTGGGGAAAGAGAAAGTGCCAGACCTCTGCAGTGCATATCACTAGCACCTCTTGCAAAGTCTATTCAGCACTCCATGTTTCAAAAGAGAGAGAGAGAGAGAGAGAGAGAGGGAGAGAGAGAGAGGAGAGAGGAGAGAGGAGAGAGGAGAGAAAAGGAAGGAAGGAAGGAAGGAAGGAAGGAAGGAAGGAAGGAAGGAAGGAAGGAAGGAAGGAAGGAAGGAAGGAAGGAAGGAAGGAAGGAAGGAAGGAAGGAAGGAAGGAAGGAAGGAAGGAAGGAAGGAAGGAAGGAAGGAAGGAAGGAAGGAAGGAAGGAAGGAAGGAAAGAAGGAAAGAAGGAAAGAAAAAGGAAGAAAGAAAGAGAGAGAGAGAGAAAGAAAAGAAAGGAAGGAAGGAAGGAAGAAAAAGAAAAAGAAAGAAGGAAGGAAAGAAAGAAGAGAAGAAGGAAAGAAAAGGAAGAAGGAAAGGAAAGGAAAGGGGTGGGAACATGAGAGAAGGGAAGGGAAGAAAAAAGAAAAAGGAAAAGGAAAAAGAAAAAAAGAAAGAAGAAAAAGAAAAAAAGAAAGAAAAAAAAGATAGTAGGGCCTTTCTGCCACTTCCTGGTTCTAAGGCCATTTAAGGGGAGTTACTAAAGCCTTAGTTTCTTTATCTGTAAACCAGAAAGTGTCATACCTCCCTCAAGTGTTTTCCTGAGGCTGTAAGAGAATTGCATGTAAAGTCCCCAGCACATTGCCTGCCCCAGAGAAGTGATAGCTCCATGACAATGATGACTGATTCATGGTGATGGTTATGGTGATGTTGATAATGGTGGTGATGATGAAGCATGGGCCCGTTCTCTGGGCTTCCTTAGAAAGACTCCGAACATCCCAAGAAGTGGGCAAGAACACCGTGGTCCGGGCTAACCTGGCTCTGACCCAGAGCCACTTCCTGCCCATCTGCACTTCCCTTGCCGTTTTTCCTGTTGCTCAGGTGGTGCTGGCAGCTGCTCCAACTGCTGCTGCTGCTGGTGCCCTGACAGCTGTGATGAGCCAGGCAATGATCTATTAAACCAAACCTCAACTGGAAACCCTGAGCCCTAAATAATCCAAGCAACAAGGTCGCTGTCCTCCACTTCCCTGTCATGCCCTCATCTTCTAATGCACCTACTGTCATTTTCTCGTTCCATCCTGATCATGTTCCATTTTCTTTGACCCTCTGCTGCCTCTTTCCTTGTCTCTTTTCTCCCATTTCCTCACTCCCTCTCTTTTCTTGCCCTTTTTCTTCCCTGTGTGATTGCTCCTCCTCCAGTTCTGGGTTTCCAGCACGGTGCGGTGCGGTGGAAGGAGTTTTGGAAGTGAGTTTTGGAAGGGAGGCACAGAAACTGGTCGTACTTCTGAGACAATGAGCGAGCCGCTTCCCCCTCCCGGGATGCGGTTTCCTGATCTGCAGAAATTAAGGGGTTGGATCAGAATCATCTAGAGTGTTCTTTCTGCTCTAAGCTCCCACTCTGTTACCTTTTATTATGTTTGCTTTCGTGCCTGCTTTTCCTGTTTCAGCTGACTCATCTGTCCATCTGCATCTCTCTTCCACATCCTCACCACTCTGGTCCAAGCCACCACCATCTCTCACACTATATCTCTTCACTATAGTAGCCTCCTGCTAGTAGAGGTCTCCGCGCTTCCATTCTTATCCTCCCCCAACATGTTATCCACACAAAAGCCAAAGAGATCTGAAACTCCTCCAGGCTCCTCCACAGCCATTGTCCCTCCTATTACTCTGCTTATTCTCTTCAGAGCAATTATTACTGCCCCAAATGGTCTTTATGTATTCACCACTAGCTGAATGTTTATGTACTTGTTTATTGTCCATCTCCCCCTCTAGAATGTAGGCTCCGTGAGAGAGGGAACTTGTCAGGCTTGCTCACTCTATCCTCATTGTATGTAGTATCCTCTCAATAGATGCTGAACAGACAAACCTCCCTTTGCCATAGAACCCATCTCTCCCCTTCTTGAGACTATGTGCTAACTACACAATTTCTTACTTAGAAATAGTTCTGCCTGCCAGAAATTTGACTTATCCTTCTTCCTCAGCTCTGAGACGACTTCCCTTGTTCACTTTTCTCAGCTATCCAGGCCCTATGTTCTCATAGGATATGGTAGAGAACAGTGACAGTTTTGAGTTGTCTCACTTTAATTTCAGTCTGTGCTATTGAGTAAATTAGGAACTCTTAGACTCTAATGTAGATAGCTCTTTCCTACAATGCCAAGAAGGAAACTTCTTTAAGAAAATTTATTAAAACCTTCAAAGCTCTGTGCTTGGCTCTTAGGAAGATATTAGGCATGGCCAGGTCCTTTAAAACAACACTTCGAAGTTAATAATGTACATATGCCCATTTTATAGATAACAAAAACTGGAGATTAGAGAGACTGCGTAGCTGGTTCAAGGTCAAAGAGCCAGTGAGGCATGGAGCCAGGATTTGAACCAAGAGAGTGCAATGCCAGAACCAAGCACACCTAGGCACCATATTACTCCTTCTCGCTCTCTAGTTTAGAATAGTGTCCTGCTTTATTTTCATCGCAGCACTTATAAATATCGAATGTTGCCTGATTTATTTATTCAACTTTTTTTGTGACTGATTCTTTCCATTATAACATTAGCTCCGTCAGGGCTTGTTCCGTGTGTGTTCTCATTGCACTTTACTCAGTACTCACAGGAGTGCCTGGTACATAAAAGACCCTCAAAATCTACTAAAGGAATGCGTTATTTGCATGTTAGCAGATGAAATATAATAGAAGGCCTGAAATTTTGTATATAAAACTCAATCTTCATTGATGGAACTTTTTCAAAACTATTTCCGATGGTAGCATATCTTCATTCTTTAAGAATATGTTTGGGTTTTGCATTAATCAAAATTGTTAAAGAATTTATTTTTCAAAACAAATATGTGGTCATAAAACATTATGGCTACTTTTATTTCTCAGAAATGAGACCTATTTGCAGGCAGACCTAACTTTCTGTGTGCTGGCCGCCTTTTGCACTCTAGTAAAGCCTCTGGATTCTGTCATAGAATAATATTTTAAGAGCATAAAATAAAACATATAGTATTACAAAGTAACCAATCATATTGAATAAAGTTATCAAAATATGAAAAATCATGGACTAGTACTATATTTGCTTTATTAATACATTAAGTAATAAGATCTAAAGAAGCCTAATATTTACCTGCAAAAACTGAAATTTTCTATGAAAATAATGCAATATAAAAAGATCCAGACTTTCTATTGGTGATGAACTCCTAGGAACTACTAATGCTTTCATAATAAAAGGAAATATTAAATTTCATGAACAGGTTAATAAAAATAAAGATAATTTTTCCTCATATAGGAGCACAAACCCCCAGAATATTGTCCACAGATCCTATGGACCCCAAATTTAAAAACTTCATATTAGAGGAATCCAAACTAGACTCAGCAATAGCAGCTTTAGTAAAGTAAGTGCATCACTTCCAAATGTGACCACTGAAGAGGTTATTCTTCATTTGATGTGTACATTCTGAAATGTATGATTATTTTCTAAATTCAGCCCCACAGTTTTAATCCCCATAGCAACTCTGTAACTATTAACAAAGGACATAGTTATCATCATTTAAATATATTTACTCGGTACCTGTCTTTACATGTATGAAGTGATATTCTGAAAATTTAACGCTCCCCTATTGTGGATTTATTATTTTATTTATTGATCTTAAATATTAATTTATAATAGTTAATGCATTTACAGGATTCATAAATTCAAAAGAAATAAAAATCAGAAAGTCTCCCTCTTTCCTCTGTCCACCAATCACTGAGTCTCTTTCCTGGCAACAACCAATATTAGCAATTGCTTCTAGATACTTTCAAAGATGTTTGATACATACATATTCTTTTATGCACACATTTACATATTCTTTCCTCTCTTAATACAAATTGTAGCATATCATCCACACTATTTTCTATATATTTTTTTCCTTTAAACATATGTCTAGAAGATAGTTCTATATTGGTGCATTAAGAATTCCTTCATTTTTTGTGCCTGTATAGTTAGTCTATTGTAAAGATGTACTGTAATTATGTAACCAGTCCCTCATTGATGGATATTAAGATTGTTTCTAAATGACTTACTATTATGAAAAAAAAAGAGTGACAGCAAAACGTATCATTTAAGATGGCATTTTGTCATGGACATATGAATGTGGGATGTAGAATCATGGAACTCAAATGTAAACAGTCAGTAAGAGATTTACCCCACATAGAGGATGACATATTGAGAATCACAATATAGTGGATAATTCACCAGCAGGATTGAGGGGAAAGGTAGCGACGTCATCAACCCCCTTCTAGCAGTCTGGAACGAGTGTAGTGTTTTTTAGGACAAAGGGCGTCATCATCAAAAATAGGGAAGATGTCCCAGGTTTGAAAGCTTGCTTTGGAGAAGTTAGTAGGGTCAAATAAGCAACTTTGCTTTGTTTTTTCTTACTGTGGCTCCAAGAAACAGGCTCAAATTAATAATCTCTTTGATTTATGGCGCAGTGTCATTGTTGGACCATGAAAGTCTCCTCTCTTACTGTGTTTGTTTATTCTCATTCACTTCGATTCCTTCACCTCAGTCATTCAAGTTATATTCATTTAAGGTATATATTTTTTTACATGCAAAATGGATTTAATGACGCACATGTATATACATGTACATGTGCTTTAGATTTACATAAATGATATTGGGTTATGACTCATTCCATTTCTTCTTTCACAGTCTCTAAGATTTATAGTGCCTCCTCATCACTGCATGTACATCTAGTCCTTTGCCTCTCACTGCCACATGGTCTCATCCATCACATTGTATCCACCTGCTTCCTCAATGATAGACCACCAGGATGCCTCTAGCTCCTTGCCACCACAAATAAGATTACAGTACACATCCTCATACATAGCCTCCTCTGGATCTGTGTGATAATTTATGTGGTATTTACACCTAGAACAGAATTGCTGCATCAGAGATTACATATACTTAATTTAACTAAGTAGTGCCAGATTATACCCCAAAATAGCTCCTCAGTCAGCAACACCAGAACACCTGAGTTTCCCAACTCCATATTCCTGCCAGCTCCTGATAGTATCCTGCTATCTTATGTTTTCCAGTCAAGTGATATATCATTATCGTGTCAATTTGCATTTATCTATTTACAGATAGTTTTGAGTGTCCTTCAATGTGTGCAGGCCTTTTTGATGTACTCTTCTATAGGTTGCCTGTTCATATCCATTGTCCATTCTTCTGAGGTTCCTTTTCCTTTATAGTATTTAAGTGTTTCTTTTATAATGTAAATAAAAATTCCTTGTCAGTTTTAGATGTGACAAATATCCTTTCCAATTTTGTCATCTGCCTGTTAATTTTGCCCTACACTGAACAGAAATTCTTACTTTCGAAATAGTCATGTTAATAAATTTTTTTGCTTTATGGTTATACTTTTAATGCTGTGATATTTTTGTCCAATAAGTCCTTTGCACTATAGATAACAAAGATATTCTTCTACAATTTTTCTACTACATTTATTATTTTATCTTCTACATTTAAATATATCTGGAGTTCACCTATAAATATGGTGTTAGGAAGGTATTCAGTTTTATTTTTCTCCAGAAATAGTGAAAATTTTGGACGAATATGCCTGAAAGACACAGAAGATGCAGGCTGGGAGAAATAAAAGATAGGAAGAAAATAAGATATCTGAATCTCACAGGGAAAAAAACATAGAAGCAGAAGCCAAAAATTCTGTCTGACCTTCCCTAGGAGGTATCCCTCTATCTGTGGTCTGTAATGAAATACTGAAAAAGCTAGCATTAAATGTACTTCTCTTAAAAATAAAGCCATTTGCAGGAGGAATTCCCCAGCATCACTGAGCTTCCGGTACACGGCTTTAAAAATATAACCTGTACACAACAGAAGGACTTTCCCAAATGGGAGGGGAAGTTGGGTAAGTAGGGAGAGAGGAAGCTGCCAGAGAGAGAAGAGCCGATGCATACACAGCAGATAGTTGAGAATTGATTGTGCTAAAGATGGACCGGATGACAGAAAAGTCAAACAAATATTTCTTACTCTCCAAGATGGAAACTCACCCATTTAAGAAAGATAATTGATTCCCGTCTAGTGTCTGAGTCTTCATCATTTTTTCTATTTTCAGTTTATTATTAACTGCCTGTGGTTAATCCAAGTACCTATTGAACACACAAAACACCGTAGGAAACAATCTAACCAAATTAGAGACAAATGGTCGATGTTTTCAGGTTTTTAATTTGCATATATTATAAGAAATCCAGTGTATTTTTTTTTAACTTTCTCCTTTGTAAATGGACCCAGTAGTCAGCCTTTTATTCTTCTATGGCTTTTCCACTATGGAGGATCCCTATTACATCCACAGGGAGGCCGTGAAATTTTCTTAAGACTGTAAAGAAGGATAAGAAAAAAGAAAACTTGGGAGAAGAAAAAGAAGGCAATTTTTTTCCTCTATTTAAATCCATAAAAATGACACTTAAGAGCTGGTATTTTCTTGTCCAGCAAAAAGCAATGATTATCCTGTGGGAAGAAAGAGCAGAAGGCAAGTAAGAGGTTACATGAAACGTTTTTTACTTGGTTTTCTTTTTGTTTGCTCCCTGAAAACATTTATTCATGCAAGAAAAAATTCAGATCACTGTCTTTAACATATCTGATAGGCCTGATCTGATAGGTCAGATAGAAGACATCCTCCAGGCTTATCATAAAACTCACAGTTACATAAAATATCCCCAACTTTGAGAAACATCAGCAGGGCATATTAGAGTTGTATGACTTGTGAATAAAAGTCACATGTGTGAACACATATCTTGTCTAAAACATTGCTTCTGGATCCCATGCGGAATCTAGAACTCTGAGGTTAGACATCCTGGGTTCAAATCTTGTCTCTGACCCTTACAAAATGTGAGGCTTACTGAGCCTTGGTTTCTTCATATATAAAATTGAGATAATAGTACTACCTACTTTATAGTGTTATTAGAAGATTACATGTTATACATCTATTGAATGATAGAAATTGAAAATAAATGATAGTGCCAAGTGCTAATGATGATGTGGAGGGACAGAAACTCTCATACATAGCTGGTGGGAATGCAAAATAGTATAGCCACTTTGGAAAATAGTTTGATAGTTTCTTATACATACACTTAGCATATGACCCAACAATTCCACTCTTGGATATATCCACCCAAGTGAAATGAATACTTATATTCACATAAAAATGATATGTTAATGTTTAGAGTAGTATTAATAATCATCAGATACTAGAGACAACCCAGAATAGTGAGTGAATGAACAAGTAAGCTGTGATATATTCATACATTGGAATACTGCTCAAAAATAGAAAGGAATGGACTCTTGATATTTGTAACAATTAGATAAACCTCAAAGGCATTAAGCCGGGTGAAAGAAACCAGTATTAAAAGGTCACATATTGTATGATTCCATTTATGTGATATTCTCAAAAAGACAAAACTATAGTGATGGAGAGCAGATCTGTGTTACATGGATCTATTTGGGGGTGCGGGGGGCGTGGTGGGAAACTGTGACCACAAGGGGCTAGCTGAGAATTTTATGGGGAGATGAAGCTGTCCTGTATCCTGATTGTAGTGGTGTTTCATGAATTTATACCTATATAACAAAGACAGAATCTTAAGTCCTTTTTATGTAGACCATGATTTAAAAACATGGAAACAAAACAAAACAAAAACACTGTTCTGTCCAATTGGAACATACAGTGAAAAATGAATGAATGTTAGAGTAAGTTTGGATTCCTGCTCCATCTCTATTGTTTAACTAACAGAGATGTTATTTGATTTCATTAAGCCTGTTTCCCCATCTGTGAAATGAGATCATAATAATTACTTAGAAGCATAAATATTAAGGTAGTATGCATACTAAGTTCATAAAGTTGTAGGTCGTTTTCTTTTGATAGGGATTTTCCATTTAGCTATTTTCTTCTTGAAGTATGTTCACTATGACCTTTTAGATGCTGACTACAAAGTAAGGTGCTCATACCATTTTCCAGAAGACATGGCATTTTATTAGGTTGATCAGAAAAGCATGCAGTGGGAATATAGTAAGTGCATTGATAGCAAGAAAAGGTTTCTTTTTAATATGATTATGCTTCTTGTTTTCTTTGAATATTCCATCTCTTTGGATCCTTCCCACTTAGCCTAGATCTACTTATGTCACTCCTCTGGAACAGGCATCCCCAAACCCTGGACTGCGGACCGGTACCTATCCATGACCTGTTAGGAACTGGACCGCACAGCAGGAGATGAGGGGCAGTTTGGCAAGTGAAACTTCATCTGTATTTGCAGCAGCTCCCCTGTGCTAGCATCACCACCTCAGCTCTAACTCAGATCAACAGGCGTTTGATTCTGCAGGAGCACTGGTCCCTGGTGCCAAAATGTTGGGGATTGTTGCTCTGGAACATAGATGAAAAAGGTCCAACAGAAGTCTGGTCTTGTGTTAGGCCACTTCTTTTTCCTGACTGCTGTGCCAGCAGCCTACACATTTCTTTCTGGCTGACAGTATATGGTCTCCATGCATGTGCTTTTATTTTTTCTATTCAAGAACACCACAATTCCCATGCTCATGGGAGAATTCAGACAGCTGTGTTGAGCATCTCTTCATTCTCTTGGATCAGTGAGCCTTGGATGGCTTTAAAACAAGTCTCAGAGGTTGTAAGGCCATGTAGAACAGTCATGGTTCCTTTTCGGCCTGAGCGCTAGTTCCCAAACTTCAGCCATCTTAATAACACAGCCATGATTTTTGTCACATAGACGTACCAATTCATGTTTATTGGTCACTTAATACTTAGTTAATATTCTTTTAAATTATTTCCCTTTTTACCCAAAAGTAATTAAAATGAAAATCTATATTATTTTAATTGTAAAAAAAAAAAAATCACCTTAAAAATTTTTTAAATTAAATTCTGGTTAGTATGTTACCTAAGATTCTGAGCTTGTGACTTGCTTTTTTTTTTTTTAGATAAAAATGAAGATTATGAAGTGTAAAATATGTGTTAAAGATTTAACAACTCCAAACTGAGATTTTCTGCTTGATAAAATCAACATCAAGATATAATTTAAAAAGGAGTTACTTTCTCGTTCTATATCCCAAAGAGATTTAATGCTTTATCCAAGAACTATCAATAACTAGGAAATGTGCATTACGAGTGGAATGCTAAAGGCAACCCCTTCCTCTCATAACAGGGACCTGAACACTCAGTGGGGCCCAAAGAAGGGACATTGGTGCCATGGCCAACACGCAGCGAGAAGAAACACTTTTTTGGTGAGCACACTGGCACACAGTAGACATTTAACAAATGTTAGCTTTCCGGAAGCCGCTCCCGCCTTCCTGCCCATCCTTGTCATTTCTACCCCAGTTTCCACCTTAATATATACAATAATGGGTTTTTACCAAGGGCTCTGTATTACCGAGAGGCAAGTAGTTCCAGATATTATTGCATTTACCTTCGCAGCACTTTTATAATTTTATAATTGAGGAAACTTTTGAAATATATAAAATACGTACAATTGAAGACAATTTTATAATCGTGACTCAGAGTGGTACAGCAGCCCGCCCCAAACCGCCCAGGGCAGGGATAGTGTTTGGGCTCTACCACTCCAGATATAATCAGAACCAAGGACATTACTCAGCTGATTAAGTCAGACAGACAAAACAAACAACAATTACCCTAATTATCTGAATTTTGGCTTACCATTATTAAAGTTTGGCTTTGAAATTATACTCTTCTTTTTTCTAGGAACAGTTTTATTTTGATTTTGGCTGATTGCCTTGGTTCTCTCAGCAGTGACTACCACAGTATTGTTCACAGAGGCATTTCATAAATATAGATTGTGGGAGGAAGTCATGGGAGAAAGGAAGAGAGGGAGGGAGGAAGGAGGATGTGTCTTTGTAAACCAACCAACTCGAAATATACACCTGAGAATTGAAGTCGAAGCCAAATGATTGCAAATAAAACCTCACTACTTTCTATCACTTTCACCACTTGAAAATGCTCATTGAGTTTCTTTTACCCTCTAGCCC
This sequence comes from Pteropus alecto, assembly GCF_000325575.1. Lineage (NCBI taxonomy): Eukaryota > Metazoa > Chordata > Mammalia > Chiroptera > Pteropodidae > Pteropus > Pteropus alecto. The sequence goes on from NW_006443124.1 coordinate 2,610,892, forward strand.
TAAAATGGAGTTCACAGCACTGACCCTACTCTTCCAACAGGGCTATATGACAGTCTAATGGGTCACGTTCCCAGAAGTCGTATACCCATAAACACACTGCTTCTCATGGAGTTTTGCTCGTTCCTGGAGACCCAGCTGGATGCTCTGCCCTCATAGGGCTCTTTGGAACCTTGGTCACCTCTGGCCATGGCTTAGGGATGACACTAAATAAGAAACTCTTGAGCCTACGTAAATTCTCCAGGCCTCATATTTGGAAATGTAGAAACCCAAAAACACCATTCCCAGGATCCATGTTCCATTAATAATATTCTTTCAGCCCTCAAACAATTCAGTCACTCTGAATAGATTTAAGAAGCCTTTTGTTCAGTTACTCAAATTTAGACATTACCTCCCTAAAACAAAACATGACACACTTCCAAAGTGAAAAAAACATGTTTTACCTCACATTTCTGATCTGATCTGATATGTGAGGTAAAACATGTTTTTGAAGTAATAATTAGGTGGATGAATGCCTCAAATGTCTCTTTCATTTTGTATATGTGTGTGAGTACCTACAATATAGTTACAGGTATAAACTATGGAGGTTTTTTTCTCCAATATCTGATTTTTGAAAACCCAGTCCCTGTATCTGAAATTCTATAATACTTGTAAACAAGAATGTTTAGCCCCTAGCACTTTTTCATTTAGTTAAAAAATCTCAGTAGTTTAGTAAGGAGTCAATCTGTGTGGTTTTCATATGTTTATGGACATGTTATCACAGTATAACTTTTACTTCCTAATTATAAAAATCTTTTTAAATTGCCCTTTTAACTTCCACTCAAATTTATGGTATTTATGACAGTTTTTAATCTGCAAACAAGCACTGAACCAACAAAGTCACTGTCAAGTAACAACCACCAGTTTGCCAAGGCGCTTAGTACTGCTGCCTGCGATTAATACCGCATGTGTCCCAAGCCCAGAAGACCCCAGGGAATCTATGACTGTGAGGAACAATATCTCCCAAACTGTGCCACCAGGAGGACTTATAGCTGAAGAGTGAAAAGCATATTCTTGAGGGACTTGGGGACATTGACTAAAGCAACTCAAGGTGAATATAAAATTAAGGACTATATTTTATCATGTAAATCTATGTGAATTTTGCACACATAACTGGAGTTTAATACATAACTGCCCATACGTACTTGAAATCATCTATTTGTCTCCACGTCCAGGGCTACTGCTCTAGTCTGAGCCCTCCCCTGCAGGACAGCAGTGGTCTCCCGTGGTCTCCCCCACACTCCACTCCCCCACATTCCAGTGTCTGTGTAGTGGCCAAAAGGATCTTTGCAAAATCAAATCTGATTATGTCACCTCCCTAGCTTAAGAAAAAATAAAATACAGTGAGTACTGTTTCTGGGAAATAATAAGTAGGGTCAAACTGAGGATTCAATGAGTTACTACATGAAAAGTTTTCAGGACAAAGCCTGGAACTTAGGAAACAGTGAGTGCTATTACTCATCCTTTAGATCTCAGCTCACATGGCTCTTCCTCAGGAGGCCTTCTCCAGTTCACCCAGATGAAGTCAGAACCACCTATTATGTGTATGCACAACTTCCTGCACTGCTTTATAATACTCGTCACAATTTGTGGTTGTATATTTGTGTGATTATCTGATTAATGTATGTCTCTTCTGTTAGACTGTAAACTTGGTGAGGCCAGGAACCATGTTTATTTTGTTCACCTAACTCAATGCCTAGAGACTACTTGTGGTCAGTATGTATTTATCAAGGGATGTTGAAGGAATGAAAGGATGGGTGAGTGGATGGATGGATGGATGGATGGATGGATGGATAGATGGATAGATGGATACATAAATGGATGGATGCATAGATGGATGGGTGAATGGATGAATATATCTTGTAAAGTGTTAAATTGGTTAAAATAAAGCACCAAAAAGATTATTAGAGGTCTCAGTACAATATGGATGCTATAGAACCAGAGACAAATGTTGGGTGGTCACATATTAGCAATGATTTAAAAGAAAGGTAGTTATCTGAGATTTGTTTAACAAAGATTTACTTCCTGCAGAAGGTAGCACTCAGGCTGAACCTCAGAGGATAAACAGGGCTGCATCAAGACAAGCCTCCTACCATAACACTGAAGAGCACAGATAGGGTTTGAATTCCAGCCCCACTCCTCACTACCGCCCCATCCCCAACTGTCGACAGGGAGCATGCTACTTCACATCCCTCAAGTCCATTTTTATTTTCTGTAAAATGGGGTAATAATAATGCCTCCTCACAGGAATATTATATGGCTTCTGTGAATTTTGAATGTAAAATGTTCTGCTCAGTGCCTGGAGCATAGTAATAGGAAACTGCCACCCTGGGCCCAATCTGAAAATATCCAAGGGAGCAACACAGTTTGTGTTGCTGTGTTGTAAGGGGCAGGGGGGGATTGGAAATGAATCACAGCCCTGGAGAAAATCTGCTTCCACTCCTACAGATAGGACACAAAGCAGTCATATCTTACAGGGACATGTTGCTCCATCTACCTAGTGCCTAACTTCCTGTTCCCTCCTTTCACCCCCTATTATGAACCCCCAGTCCTTAGGGTCTCAGCTGCTGTTGACAAAACTAACTTCCTAATTACCTGAATCACTTGAATCACAGTAACTTGATTTTTTTTTCAAATACGTATAATTCTACAGAGACCACTAATTTTTCTCTTAATAAAATAAAATTCAAAATAATCTAGTTGTTCTTTCTCCCCCTAGGCCCTGCCAAAAAGAATGGGGAACATGTACTTTTGAAATCTCCTCATGTCTCCTTGATTTCCTCATTTACCAGAAGAAAATTTAATAATGAACCCGGCACAATTCACAGGGAGGGGAGAAAATTTCTCATACCAGTCCTTGGGGGAAGAGACACGAGACCCATTGAAAACTGAAAATTTAATAGCTGCCTGACGTTCTGAAGAAAAGAGGGTCTGAGCCATTTGAACAGTTGTGTGCTTAGGAATGGGTGATTATGTTATCCCTGCTGGAAAAGAACACAGAGCCAGGTTTTCACACTTGTGTTCAAGATATGGGAGACTGCAAAGACCACACCGATGACAGAGGACACAAAAGGATCTGCCTTTCCATGAAGGCAAAATATAAGTTTCACATAGTGATAATATTAAGTTGGGTCATAACGGCTGGTGAAAAATTGGTTCTAAACTTGCTGGCTATGAGTAGTGAGACTTCCAAAACACAGATAGACCTTAAATTTCACTAGAAATAATCCTAAATTCTTTGGGAATATTTATACTTGGGAACATACGATTTCCTCCATAAAATTCAGGTATTTCTAGATTCTTAGTGGTTCTATGCATGAAAGCTAACATTTGTGAAACTACCTGTCTCTGCCTGTGAACACATAATCCCACTGTATAGCATAATTCATTTATCTCATTTCACTTTGCAATAATTCTTAAAGGAACTGCTTTTGTATTCCTCTTTTGCTGATGAGTGTGCCTCATTAGGATGTACCGGAAGTAGGCTTCAAACCCAGGCCTTGTAGATGCCCAGACTCTCCCCTCGGTATTGACTTTCCAACATTCAGGGCATTGCCCGGAGCGCAAAGGTCTTTGATGTCCAGAAGTTTCTACCACTTTTCAAAAATCCATTTAAAAAATTAAAAAGGCTGAGGATTGTAATTTATAGCTGGTATTTCCACAGTAAATTTTAGTTTAAAAGGGTTACTTGTTTATTATGTTCTTATTCCCACAACAACCTATGAGGTAAATGTTATTTTCCTTATTTTACATACAGAAAACTGAGGCTGGGAGGGGCCAGGGAACCTGCCTTGGATCCCAAAGCCAGTAAGAGGTAATTGGCCTCAGATTCAAAAACAGGTTCTCTGTCTCCACAGCCCTCCTTGTCTTTGTCTTACCATCAGTTCTCAGACCTCAAAGGAATAGTGTCTTTATTTTCTATGCCTTTCCTGTCTTGCCACACAGACTTTGTGTTCCTTTGTGCTTCTTGGTGAAAGATCCAAGTACAAGTAGGCAAGTGCTTGATTCTGCAAGCCTGCAATTCTGGACAATCTGATGTAATCATCTTTCTGACCATATCCTCAAGGAATAAATCGCAGGAGAGAGAGTTGCTGGGGTTTTTTAATTTTATTTTAAACAATAGTAGATGTTCAAGTTTCTATCAGTGTTTCAGGTTTCTATTCAGCCCAAACTGTCTACTCTATAATATATGCTGACCTTCTAGGCTGATGAACCTGCATAATTACTGACTTCTGCAGAAGTTCGTGTTTGCGTTTTATTTTAAGGACATAGTTCTGACAACATTGGGAACAACAAGTATGATAAATGATTACGAAGCAGGCTGGCTGTCAGAATGGTACTTTCAATTTTGTACCAGGCAAATAGCAAACAGATGAGTTTATATCAAGGCTAGAAGTAAATTTAGGTTTTCTGTACACACTCAGCCTCCGGATCGAATAAAACGACAATTTCTGTTTCTATCAATTAGAGAAGCCAGTCTTGAAGGGGTCACAGCTGGTTTATTTGCCATGTCTGTGACAGCAATTGTGCCAACAAAAGCTGATGTACGTCATCCATTTAAATGAGAGTGTGCAGTCCTGCTTTTATTTGGTGAGACCTGTCGTCAAGCTAAAAAGTTAAAAATCAATCAAATGTTTCTTTTTGTATGTCATGGCAAACCAAATAGTTCCCCTAATTGTTTCAGAATTATTTAACCATAAATTGACGATTACCTAGTATGGTGTCTGATATCAATTCTTTCATTTAAGAATATTTATTCATTATCTACTATATAGAAAGTACTATGCTAACACTTTTATATGCAGTTAAGTATAACATAGGTGGAACCCCTGCCCTCACAGGGCTTCCATTCAAGAAAGAGAGACAAAGAAGTACGTTAGTAAAACAGTGCATGTCCTTGAATGTCCAGGGAAGACCTCTATGAAGGGCTGTGTTGGATCCCGCACTGCAGGATGAAAAGAAGCTGCATATGTGATGACCTGAGAAAGAATGTGCCAGGTAGCACAGAGTAAGTGCCAGATCCTCAAAACAGGAGGTGCTGGCCTGTTTGAGGAATAGAAAGGAGGCTGAAATAGCTGCCAGGAGGTTAGCAAGTATATATGTTTGGCATAGGGTAGGCATGAGAGAGAATGGGAGCAGTAAGCTCGGAAAGGTAGACAGGCACTAAATCACGTAGGGCCTTGCATGCTTCAGTGTAAAAATGTCTC
>NW_006443124.1:2616203-2664036 GCF_000325575.1 Pteropus alecto
TCCCTGCATCCACTTCCTCTACTTCTCTCCAACTCTAAGGAAGTTCTACCTGTTCCTTCATGTTTTCCCGGGTCTTCTCAAAAATGATTGGTGTTTTGTGGAGTTAAGCACAAGTAGTTCTGATGTGGAAGGACTTCAGAACACCAGGAGATGAAAGTAAACTCCACCTTGAAAAGTGGAAGAAACCTCAACTCCATTAGATTTGTCTCTCACAGGGAAAATGCCTCCAGATTTGTTCGTTTGTTTGTTTTTTGTTTTCCTGTTTAGCAGATAGATGACCCTTTTGAGTAATGTAACAGATAAATATATAAATGACATAATTATAGATCTATATTGTTTGACGGGATGATATAGTGATGGTGGCTCCTCCAACATGTGAAAAAATGACAAAGAGAATATATTGGATTTGGCAATACTAAGTTTTGTGTAATCTCTATAGTTGAATAAATTGGTAAAAATCCAGAAAATTCTGGGGCAGAGTTGAGCATTCTCTCTGAGTCTCCCAACTATACTCTCGGCCAACTTCTATTAATTCTTCAGATCTTAGCTCAGTCTGCAGTAACTTCTCAGAGAATGGAGAATGTTACCATGTCACCAGTGCCAGGATGTGCTATAGACAGGTAGGCAGGCTGGCAATAATGGGAGAGTTCATCAACCTTATAGAGACAAACAGCTGTAGCAGAGACAGATTAAAGGATATCTCCAAACCTTCTCCACTTTTCCCCCAAGACTTACAGAAGGGAAACAGACAAATATTCTTTCATCCCAGTATTACACACTTCTGTCATGCTTCACATTCCCCCTGATCACAACACCATAACCCACCCCGCTCCCAAACTATATGAGAAGGTAATAGAATAAATATCATTAAAAAGATGATATATATTAGCTAGCCACTGCAAATTCCCTTCTTTTATCTTAGAAGGCCCCATGAAACCTGAGCATCTTGCAAAATCAGGACATCTGTGATCCTCAGTAGACACCCATAAACGCTAATGGATTTGAGCTAGATAGACAACTTGGGACGAGACTCCTTGGTCGAGTCTTGATGAACAGATGAGAATACCCAGTATTACCTGTATTTTACAGATAAGCTCAGGTAGTCTTCTCCCAAATTTCCATCATTTGCTTACCACCATCACTTGTCATATCTTTTTTACCACCTTTATTATTATTTACTAAATATTTTTCTTAAAATTGAATTACTTTTTTCCTTCAATCAAACTGTTGAAAAAGAAAAATTACACTACTGATTACAAATGGAAAATCAATATCTATGACCATTAATAGAAGGTAACCATAGAAATAAATATAATGAAACAAAATAATATTAGTAAAATTCCAGCTATATACTTCTAGCCAAGATGGAGTGATAGTGATTAAGTCTACCCTCTTGCCTCAAACAACCAAAAATGGATGCTAAACATCAGACAACAAAGGAAAGTGATCTCTGAGACAGATGAGGTGAGACCTACAATTGCTCCAGCTTACTTACTATCTAGGGTTTCTGAGCAGCAATGCAGGAAAGGAACCCAGGTAAAACCCAAGGACTTCCCTGAGTACAGGAAATATTGCTGAGAGTTTAGGGAGAACAGGTGGCTAGAATATAGAAGACAGAGTCAGAGAGGAGAGAGCTATACTGACAGAGAGGAGAGACAGCTGTACCCCGCAGATATTCGGAAGTCTCCCTTAAGTACTCAGCAGAGTGCTGACCAGCACATATATAGGAGAAATCTATCTGAGGATGAAGAAAGAATCACTCAAAAGAATTAGAGGAAATAGTATTTGGGACTCAAACAGAGCCAAATATAGTACCCGTTTCTATTAGCCAAGTGGAAAACCTCATGATTCGCAAGTTGTTGGATAGACCACTCAGAAGATCTTGCCTTAGAAGTGGTGAGTAATTACTTGTAGACTGATCACTGTTCTAGTGTCATCTAATGAATCTTAAAAGCAAAACCCAAAAGGATCATACTGTCTCTACATAACTTAATTGTGGTTCAGAATAAAACTTAGTGCTGTTTATAGGAATACAAAACTATTCAGTATCCAACAAGGTAAAATTCACAATTTTTTGCAATGCATACAAGAATTACTAGCTAGGTAGGCAAAGAAGCAGGAATTCACTACCTATGATGAGAACAATCACTCAGTTAAAACACACCCCAAAGCAGAATTGGTGTGAGAATTTACAGAAAATGACATTAAAACAGTTACTATACCTATATTTTATAATTTCTAAAACTTAAGTAGAGACAAAGAAAATATGAAAAAAGATACCACATTTTTTAAAAAGAACAAAAATCAAGCTTTTAGAAATGAAAAACAAAGTTTAAAATGAATAATATATTAATAGGATTAATGGCAAATTAGTTATTGAATAAGAAAAAATTCATGAACTTAAATTTCAACATAGCAATAGAAAACAATACAAAATGAAACTGAGTAAAGAGATTTTTTTAGTGAAAAGAGCATCTGTTAGCTGTAAGACAACTTCAAACAGTCTATATGTGTATTTGGAGGCCATTAAGAAGATGAGAGATAGGAGAGGACAGAAAAAATATATTTAAAAAAAAAAGGTCACATCTTTTCCAAATTTGATAAAAACTATAAACTCACAGATCTAAGAAACTCAATGAGAACTATAACCAGGGAACATAATCAATTTGCTAAAAACCAGCAGTTAAAAAAAATCTTAAAAGCAACCAAAGGAAAAAAAATTAATATACAGAAAGGAGTAAAAAATAAGGATGTCAACGGATTTCTCATTTGATACCATGCAAGCAAGGAGATAGTAGAACACCATCTTTAAAGTGCTGGACTACTGTTAACCTAAGCTAAGAGAAAATAACTGCAAAATAAAGGCACAATAAAGACTTTTTCAGACCTACAGAAGTTGAAAGAATTCACCAGCAGGCTTGCCCTACAAGAAATACTACTCACCATCCTTTAGGAAGAAGAAAAATACCAGGTTGAAATGTTTATCTAAACTAAAGAATGGAGAGCATTGGAACTGGAATGATAATCCAAACCAGTTGAAAAAGATATGCTGCTCATGGTGAAGAAGACTTAATATTGTTAGAAGTCAGTTCTTCTCAAACTAATCTATGGATTCAATTTAATCCATACAAAATCCCAGCAGGACTTTTAATTGAAATCAATAAGCTGATTTAAAAATTTCTATGGCAAGAAAAAAAGATCTCTAGCATAGCCAATATAAGGCTATGGTAATCAAGACAAGGTGGTAAAAATAGACATGTTGATCATTGGAATAGAATAGAGTCCAGATATATACCCATGTGCATATGGACAATGGATGTTTGACCTAGGTGTAAAGGTAGCTCAGTGGAGAAAGTATAATCTTTTCAATAATGATACTGGGTTAATTGGATATCAAATAAAAATTAAAAAAAAGAACTTTAAAGCTTATAAGCATAAACAAAAAGTAACTCAAAATGCATCATAGACCTAAATATAAAGCCTAAAGCTATAACATTTTTTGGAGAATCCATAGGAGAAAATCTTTGTGACCTTGGCTTAGGCAAATATTTCTTAAATAGACACAAAAACTACAGTACATAAAAGGAAAACAATTGATAAGTTGGACTTTGTCAAAATTAAAAGCTTTTGTTCTTAAAAAAAAAACAGTTAAGAAAATGAAGACAAGCCACAGACTGGGAGAAAATATTTGCAACTTGTATATCTAGTAAAGTACTTCTATCCAGAATAAAGAACTCTGAAAACTCAGTAACAGGGGAAACAACCAAATTTTTTAATTAGAAAAATATTTGAACAGATGCATTACCAAAGAAGATAAACAGATGACAAATCTTATTAAAATACACTCAACATTATTAGTTATTAGAGAAATGCCATTTAAAACCATAGTGTGACCTGACTTCATTCCTACTAGAGTGACTAAAATTAAAAAGACTGACTCTAAGAAGCATTGATGAGGGTATGAGCAAACTGACACTCATACTCTTCTGGTATGAATGTAAAATGGTACAACCACTTTGAAAAATGTCTTGGCAGAAAAGTTAAATACACACCCATCATGTGATTAGTCCTTCCACTCCTGGATATTTACCTGAGAAATTAAAGCATACATTCATACAAATACTTGAACATGAGTGTTTATGATAGCTTCATTTGTAATAGCCAAAAACTGAAAACTCAGCAGGTGAATGGATAAAGAAATTGTGGTATATTCATATAATGGAATACTACCAAACTATAAGAAAGAATGAGCACAACAATGTGGATGAATCTCTGAATAAATAAGTGAAAACAGGAGAAAAAAGAATGCATTGTATTATTCCATTTATATAAACCTCAAAAAACCTGAACTAATCTATAGTGGCATAAGGAAGGTCAGTGGTTACCTGGGGATGGAGTGGAGACAGGAAGGTGTGGAGAGAGGGATCACAATGGGTTACAAGGAAGCTTTTGGGGGTGATGGAAATAATCATCATGTTGATCTTGATAATGGTCTCATGGGTGTCTATATGTGTCAGATCACTTCAAATTACACCCTTTAAACATAATTTGTTTTTGTTGATTAAACCTCAGTAAAGCTGTTTAAAATATTCTATTGCCTGAGGCCCACTCTCCCTTCAGTGGAGGGTAGGTTAGCTCAGGTAGAAAGTTGTTAAAGGCACACAGAGGCTTTCACCTTGGCACACAGATTGATGGAGAGTTTAAAACGGAATGACTTTTGCCTTCTGCAATTTAATGTTATCAAATGTTATCAATTTAATGTTATTTAATGCTGTCCATGAGCCACTTTAAACAATCTCATATATCACCAGATAAGACACATATCCATCCCAAGCTTTAGGAAACACTGAACCAGGAGAAACCTTGTAAGAGTATAGAAAGTATTACTAAATGATTTTATTTAATAAATCTTGAATTGACATTGGACGTCTATACTCTTGCTTAATTTTAGAGCAACAATAAATGTTAGACCAAGCCTGCTTAAGCGTGAAACCCAGAAGACTTCCAGGTTCCCCCTCAGCTATCCTAACTGAGCGATCACAGCTTCATAGAGTTTCTTCATACCCCCCAAATTCTGCAGTTTTTAAAAGCCCATGGGCATTCTGGCCTCTTTCCTCAAAGAATGCCTGGTTTCAAGATAAGATCTATAGTCAACAGTAAAATGTGAAAATATGAGTTTCTACAAGAAGCAGAGAATGAACGAGATAGCCAAGAGAAGGGAATTACTGTGAGCAGAGCTCTAACAAAATCATAAAGGCCAAATCTTCTCCCAGTCTGTTACTGCCTTTAAAACATATGAGGTGTGCACTAATGCAAAATCAAATCATGATGTTGGTCAGTGTTTATTCCAGCAGTGGGAAAAAGTGGTTTCACTCAGCACAGAAAGCCAGTATTCTTCAAAAGATGACTTGAAAGTAAGAATCATAACTCACTTGGTATAACACAAGTCAACGTAAATGAGGAAATTAACCAAGGCTGAGAAGATGCAAAATGAACTACTACAGAAGGTTTATTTGAGCTATAGCACTCTGACTTTGCTTGCTCTTTAAAGACAGAGAATTGCAAATGGCATTGTATTGGCTTTCTATTACTGTTGTAACAATTTGTCACAAAATTAGTGGCCTAAGACAACACAATTTTATTATAGTGTAATTTTTAAGATCGGAAGTCTGATATGGGTCTTGCTGCAGTAAAATTTTGGTGTCAGCAGTTACATTCCTTTCTGGAGGTTCTAGGAAAAAGCCTCTATTTCCCTGTCTTTTCTGGCTTCTGGAGACCACCTGCATTCCTTGGCGCATGGCCCCTTCCTGTGTCTTCAGATCTAGCAATAGTGAGTGAGTTTTCACTTTGCATCACTCCCCAGATAATCCAGAAAGATATTCCCATCTCAAGGTCTTTAATCACAAATGCAAAGTCCCGTTTGCCATGTAAGGTAACATTCACAGAATCCTAGGCTTAGGAAGTGAACATGTTTGAGGGGCCTTTATTCTATGACAGTCATCGAGCTATTGATATAGGTGAAACCATTGTCCGTATGGGGAAAAGAACAATCCTAGGTCTTTATAAAAGGATTCTTGGAGCAGGAAGGGAAAGCAAGCCCTTTCATATTGTCCACCAAAAAGGGCAAGAATCTCAATGGGCGAGAACTCCTGATGGGGAGAGCTCAGATTTTAATTGTAAAATTATGAAGGAAATGAGGGGTGGAAGGAACTTAGCAATGATAAAGAAAAGGAAGAAAAGGCTATCTGGGTGTGTGTGCCTTTTCAAGATCATTTCTCTCCATGCTTTCTTTGTAGATGGAGACAGCAAGGTCGAGAGGCTACCTTACAGTTGATTTAAGGGTGGATTCAAGCCAGGTTTGTGCACAGATTTGTGCTGAAAACTCACTCTCCCACACACAATATTGCCACTTCCCCTAACTCATCAGTGAAATATCACAGACACTTTATTCTTTATTTGACATTTAGGCCTTGGGTCTATTAAAATGCATGTCCCCTCTGGATGTTATAGAGCTTTGAGCTGTCATCAGTGTAGAGGAAGCTCTTTCTCTCTCTTCTCACTCCCTGTTTGATTTCCACTAGCCCTAGGCTCCAGGGAAAAGGGCTACAAATTGCTCAGATTCCAGAACACCACTTGGGCCACATTTACTCACGAGTGGAATCAATATTTCAAAAGCCACGTACCTGATGAGAAGCTTTCCTTCTCCTTTGCTGAATTTGTAATCTGAGCCAGACTCTCTATAGAGTCTTACTTCCTCGAATGAGCCTAAACACATCTTCACATCAAGCGCTTATGCCAGGAGTCTGGTAGGAACATAATGAGATCCAAAGATCAGGGCTACATGTTCCATCTCAGATTTACCAGGTAACTATGACTTCACTTGTAGTTTCTCACATGTGATTCTGTCCTTTCCCACCCTCTTCTTTGAAACTCTTCTAGGGAGCCAATTCAAAACACAAACACACACACACACACACACACACACACACACACTTTTCCCCACTTGAAACTCTTCTAGGGAGCCAATTCAAAACACACACACACACACACACACACACACACACACACACACACACACACACACACACACACTTTTCCCCACCTGAATCCCCCTCCATCTAAGTAGCTATGAGACTGCACAAGGGGCAAGTTACTTAACCTTTCTGTGGTTTAGTTTCCTCACCTATAACATTAAGATTGTCACGAGGATTAAATTAGTTTATATCCAAAAGGTGATTAGAACAGTCTCTGACATATAGCAAGCACTCAGTAAATGTGTATTATTATTTTTTAATATGTTAAAGACCCTTCCTTTTTGCTTCCTTAACTCCCTTCTCTGTCACTCTGATGACACATTTTGAGTGTCAGTATCTTAGTCATTATCTGCTTGGGGATCTCTGTCCTCCATAAGGCCTTAGTTTCCTTGAGGACAGAAACTGTGTCATATCTACCCTCTTATTTCCAGTATTGAGCACAGTGCCTGACACACAGGTGCACAATACATATTGAATGAATAAATAAGTCATTAAATGAGAAAGTTAAAATCTGAACAGACTATATAGCCTTTTTTTTTTGCTATAGAAAAAAGAAGAAAGAGTGAGAAGAAATATACTAGATTGTTAAGAGTGCTTATCCTTAGTGGGTGAGATGATGTGTAACATGTATTTTCTTGCTTCTACTTTGCTGCTTTTCCTATAACGAGAGTGTGGATGTGGGCAGAGTGAGTACACAACAGTGCGTGCAAAGGACTGAGCTCTTCACTAAGCACAGAGTTTCAGGGATTACATTAGTGAAGATGGTTCTAGCTGCACTAACAAATAAACGTGGAAATTTTAGTATGTTAACATAAATGAATTTATCTCTTGCTCATATGTTGAGGCATGAGTGTGTTTGTGTATACTTGATGCAGTCATTTAGGGACCCAGCCCCATGGAGGCTCCACCATCAACAGGTATTTTCCAAGTCACCCTAGTGTCTGCATCTGGCTGGTGTACTAAGGATGAGAGGGCATGGATCATAAGGAAGGCTGCACATGGAACACCTTACTTCTGCCCACATTCCCCTGGTCCAAATTCAGTAACATTGCTACAGCCAGCAAGAAAGGCCAGGGAATGTAATCTAGCCATATGTCCCAGTGGAAGGGACATGGATTTGGTGAATAGGCAGAGAGTGAGTTAGCTTCCCTCCCCTGCATTCCTTCCAACCCAGCCTATTGACTCACCTCCTGACTCACCTCCTGACTGGTCTCCTCTCTTCAAGTCTCTCTCCCTTTTTAATTTATCTTTCACAGGACTGCCAAAGTGACTTTTCTAAAATAAATATTTGACATGTCACTTGGCTTATTTAGCTTCCTATCATCTACTAAATAAAGTTCAGATCTTTGTAAGATAAACCTCTCAGTCCATAAACTCAAGCGTGCAAGTAATATTTCTGTCTATAACTGAATTTAATTTCAGTGTTGAGCTCTGATTCTGCCAAGCAATACAAATTTAACCTTCATTCAGTTTCTTCTGCTTTATCTTGGTTAGGGTCTAAGTTCTGGGGGCTGTCATACAATGCCAAAGCCGTGAGTGGGCATGAGATCCACAGTGGTCATCTCAGAAGGGCTTTCTAACTGAAAGAAACCAAAAGCATCTCCTGCCCTTAGGATACTCCAGGAAACCACATCTTAAGAATCTTATTCAAATAGCGAAAGGAAGAAAACTAAGCCCAGCATTACTGAAAACTAATAAAATAAAATAAGAAAATGAGATGTCTCTATGGGGATGGGGGTGGGAATCGGGGAACCATTAACAAAGAATTTATGGCAGAAGTAGAGATCCCTCGTGTACATATCTTTATGAAGAATTAGAAAAGCAACTTGAGATAAGCAGTCTAATATAGTAGCCAGCTAGCTAGTATATAGGGCAAATAAGTAGCAGCATATGTCTTAATGCTTTCTATTGGTATAGTAATTTATCTCTAAGTACCATATTTACATATTTATACAATTCCATTAAAACAAATACAACTTGAACTGTAATTTTTACAGGCATGCAAAATAATGACAACAAATGATATAGATATATTTGCTTTACTGAATTATAGTCAAATGTATAAAGGACAGGAATGTGTTCAGATACAGAAGTGACGAAATATTACATCTGGAAGGAGGCTTCATTTTATGTATGGAGAATAAGAGGTCCATTAAAGCAATGGTCACCCAAAATCATGCAACTAAGTGATAAGCTAGGGCCCAGATCCTGACCCACACCTACTCTCAGCTGGAACTGTGTGGACAGTCAAAGAAAGTGGCACTCCTCACTCCGAGCTTCAGAAGGTAGCAGCTTGGGGAAACAGATGTCAACACATAAGGCAACTAGAAAGTTATTCAGCAGCTGAACATTTTCTTGTGTTCTTAACACCTTCACCTTCTTCTAGCCAGAATCTGGACTCACTTCTAGGGCTCTAAATCTCACCCTGGCTCGTGTTCTTTCTTGCTCACACTTATAGACCTAGGTCCACCATGTACATTCCCCCTCCTCTAGTAACAGCTGCTCAGTTTGTCTCTGGAAGACATCCTCTCCTCAGTGCATACAGTCATGAGGGAATGTCCTTTACAGTGTCTAGTGTTCCTTGGTTGAAAGAAATCATATGATCCACAGGCCGAGCAGATTCCCCTCCAGGAGATTCAGATCTTGATCAGAGTGACACAAAGATGAAAAAACAGTTGGAGCCAGTTCACCCAGTGATGACACCTTCAAGAGATTGTCCCTTAGTGCCTGTTCCCAAGATACCCAGTACTTTGCTTGTTCCCATCTTTCTGAGAATTGGTTATTTAGCTTTTTTCTCAATTCAGATCTCATCTCAGACCCTTCCAGTGAACTCCTTTCTTTTCCCAAATTTGTTAGAATTGGTTTCGGTTGCCTACAGCAAAATAACCTGAACTGATTAAACAGGCAGTGGACAGTTCTATTGATCAAACTTCACTTAACCTTTTACTAACCTAGTGGATTAACTAGTGTATTCCATTTGAGTCCTGTACTTACCAAGCATCATTGTGTTCATTCCTAAGTCTGTTCATGCCAATTATTCATATTATTGTAATTTCATAACATAATTAAATTTTAACTAAACTAATGAAATGTGACAGCAAAAACAGTATCTGGTCTTGTGAAAAATTAATTCTTTGGTATTTCAATAAAGGGAACCAACTAAAAAATACTGTTATAAATTCGATGTGTATGAGAGGGTGATCATAAAATGGTAGAATATTATAAAACTCTAGAAGGATTTTTGAAATCAAATTGCTTCTCAAAGGATTTTCAGTTCTTCCTTCCCTTTGAGCAAAGCAAAACTAGAAATCATTGAGAGTTTCTAATGGGTGACTCCAATCAGCAGACCCGAAATCAAGGAAAAGCTTTTGGCCCTATGAAAAATAGGGAAATAAATGAACATTTATATGTGCTAAGTTAAAATACTTAAGATATATATTATTCATTATGATTTCTTGGTTTAACTATATTTTTTCAATTAAATAAGTGATCAAATTGAATAAGAGGTCTTTGTATGCAGAAACCCAGAGGCAGACTCCTACTGTATGTATATGTACTCAAGTATTAGTACTAAGTGGCACTGGCCTGTCTTAAATTTAGGGACCCTTCCTACAGTGCTTTGCATCTCAAACGATAAGAGTGGGAAAATACTGAGGGATAATCTAGTTCACGTCTTCTCTTTACTGATGTGAAAAATTGAAGCCCAGAATGGGGACGTGACTGTGCTGAGTCATTCAGTGGTTGACGGCAGAGCAGAGACTATGACCCAGGTTTCCTTAATATATGAGCTCATTTTGTAGCACAGAAATTTGGTCCAAAGGATTTTATGTGTTTATTTATTCCATCGTAGACACATCTTTACTACAAAAAGGAACTATTATAGCAAGATAATGTGCAATAAATTATCAGATCATTTTAGAAATAGTATCCACTCAAAAAAATATGAAGCTCATTTATCAGAAGTGAAGGAAATGGGAATGAATTACTCTGGGAACCCTGAATAAATTACAGTTAACTCATTTTCAAGCATTTTAACTATCTGAATACTGATGATGGACCACACTCTCCCTGGTCTGCTTTCTCTGCGTCACACAGGTTTCCACAGCCCCAGCTCACTTTACCTGATGCAACTTTATAAATGAAGCAAGAGAGCTACATTTTACAGTTAATGACCAAACCAGCAAGGTCTTTTCCTTAATTGCCCCAGAAATAAAGAGATCCTTTTCATAAAGTAAATGTGAACATGAAGTTTAATGGTCAATCAGGTAAAAAAAAAAAAAAAAGAAGAAGAAGAAGAAGAAGAAGAAGAAGAAGAAGAAGAAGAAGAAGAAGAATTGGCTGATCTACTTTTCACTGACTGATTTTTTCAAAATAATTGGCTGGGGTTTTTTTCAGTCAGAATTAACAAAATTGAATGATGGTTTGGTATTGATTATTCAAGGACAAAGAGAGTTTATTATTCACCTCTTCTAAAAGCCATGTTGGCCTTATGCAGGATCAACACTCTCCTCCAATCTTCCCTCCTCCTTCCCCTCCTATAGAGAATAGTTAATGTGTTTTATTTCACTCCCTTCTCAAAGGAGGGACACTGCTGCTCAAAACCAAAGACTTGTCTAGGATAGACTGCCAGGGTTGGGGTGGGACAGTGTCTGCTTCTTTGCTGGGTTTACTTCTTAGTCTCAAGCTATGTAGACCAGACAGGAGTTGCAAAGTCAAATATTACAGAGATAGACAGTTAATAGATATGGTGAGGTAGGTGAACCTGGCTGGGGGACTCTATATAAATTGGGAAGTCCATGCCTAATTAAAGAAGCAGCCTCTACGCAGTTCCAGCCTCCTGGAGGAATGTGGACCCCATCAGCCAGATCTGCTAACTTTTTAAGAGAGCTAGAAATCTAATTATGTTATATAAAAAATCTCTTGGTTTTAAAATTAGTTAAAATTTTAAACACTGTTAAAGCCAAAAAAATATATATCTTTGGGCCAACTACAGTCCATGAGCTACCAATGGCAACCACCGGCTTCCCTAGGCCTCACTTGCTGTCAGGTGTGATCCAGACCAGCCAACTATGTGTAAATGGTAAAATTTGAGAATAGGGTCTTGAGCTTTGGAGAAAAAGGCAAAAGTTCAGCATGCTTAGTTTTAGACCACTTGAACTTGTCTGGGCTCAGTGAAAAGACTCCTTCCTGTGATGTGGCCTATCTTAGTCAAATTCAACATGAGTATTTGGGGCAAAAATCTCAGCATAATAAAAAGTATCAGTTTTCCAGGTGAATTTTCTTTTTCTCTATTGATGAATTTCCCCTGGTCTTCTGGGATTGTCATGTGGCAAAAATCAGTGGTTCAAGATCTCATGTCCTAGCTATCTTTCTTTCTTTTAATTATCTTCAGGTGACCCCGTTATAACACCCAAAACTTCCTTTGTATGTATATTGATGAGGGGAGTAGACTGACTCAATCCTGATCATCTACATAAATCAAGTTAATCATAATGTCCATTTCATTGATTCTGTATAGACACCAAAAATTTTGGAAGACCCCACTGTAATTCACTATTAAAGCTATAGTAATCTTATTTAATGATGATATGCTATTTATTTTCCACCTCTACTGTTTCAGGGATCAAGCATTCCTGTAAGTAATGAGAATTCAGTGGGACCAATTGTTCAACACAAAGTAATCAAAATACTTTACACAGCCTTTGATTCCAAAGATTCATACATGTAACTAAAGAATGCCACATTTTGGCATTTGGTATTCCTTATAATCTCTGTACTTGATTAAAAATCTTTCATTGAAAATCATCTCAATGAGTTAACTGAGCCAACCAAATATTCCGATATACATCTTTAATAGTGCAAGAAGCCAGAGGCTCTATCGTGTTATTTATTGAGCACTTATCATGTGCAGTTCTATATATAAATAAAGGTAAGAGACTAACTGATCCATTTCTTCTGGAAAGTACCCAACAAACACACAATCAGGAAGAATCTTTGGGCTAGATCAACTACCTTTATCAAGCAAGGACAGTCATGCTTCTTCTGTGCTCTGGACCTGTTTCCTTTGTAGCGGAATGGGAGGGTTAGGCGGGCTCGTCTCTAAAGGACTTTCTGAGCTCTGACACTGTGAAGAAGGTTGGACTCTGGACCTTAGTGTCTGGGTTTGAGTCCTTGTTTTACCACTCACTCTCTGAGTGACTTTGGAAAAGTCCTTTAGGCATCAATTTCTCATCCATTAAATGGGAATGATAGTATTACCAACCTCACTATTATTGTAAAGATTAAATAGGATGACGCATGCTTGGATCAGCGTTGGTTATGTAATAAACACTCAAAAAATGTTAACTAATAATATTTCTAAACAATACTAAAGTAAATACAGTTCCTTAAAAGAAAGCCATTGTCCCACCAAGGAAGACCCCTGGCTTCTGGTTCCAGCTCTGCAGTTAGCTGGCCCTGGTGCTGAGCAAGTCAGGATTACATCTTGCAAGGCCCTTGGTTCTGCATCTGTAATGAAGAGGCTGGACTGGCGTTGTTGCTTCTCACCAACAACGAGTAATTTACAACTTCCCAGAGGTGAGATTTGAATGCTCCTGACAGTGCTGAAGTGTGTATTTCTATTTAGGCTAACTACCCTAGGATGTGGATTAAAATGAACAGATCTATCACAGTGTCTAGGATGGAGTATCTTAAAGCCACTTACACATAATACAACACTTTTTATATTTCTTTAGAAGAAAATATTTCCCTAGTCAAGAAAAGTGTGAGAGAAACACTATGACAGTCTCTTTCTGCTCCCTTCCTCCTTCTCTTCCTCCTCCCTGAGCAGCTGAGTGAGTTGGGGAGAACGGCCTGGGCCAGGGGCTCAGCATTCTCTCAGTTGGGAGTAGCCTCATCTCCACGCACATGTGCTGAGTGTCCTGCCTGATGAAAGGTCTGCGGCTGTCCCCCTCTGCCCTGGCTGGGTGGGAGGGTTTCGTTCAGAGAGAAAAGTATTAACGGTTGCAGACCCACACTATATTCCAACTCAGCTTCGTCAGTAAAAGCTGGTATTTGGATCTTAGGTTACCTCATTTCCAGTGATATATTTCTCAATAAGATCTGAACCCACAGAGGAAAGTGAGCTATTTTTTATGTGGCCCCTAGAGTCCCAATAAATATCATGGGATCTATTTGAATTGCTTAGAAGAAAAATCCTTAAGCCCAGTATGGCTTGCTTACACTAAAATGCAATTCCCTAGCCAAGCCAGACCACAAGGATCCAAAATTTTCAAGGACCTATAAACAGATTTTCCTGGTTAAAAGGTGTGAGTCTTTGGACTCTAGATGCCCGGCCACTGCTTTCCGAGCCAAACCTCCCTGGTTGAGCACTTTTTCCTTGGAATGTGACTGCTCCACAGTCCCACCCTGCCTCCACTAAAAGGTTCTCTGTCCCAGCTCTGAGATCCTGAGGAACTGTCTGTCTTGTTCTTATTTAAACATCTAGCCCAGAAATAACTTGCAGAATGAAAGGGGGTCTTATGTCAGCTGTGCTCGGGCCATTTCGCGTGGGTACAAGCATTTTCTATGTGCTCTTTTTCAGCACTGCCTCTGCAGCACAGTTAACCAAACATTCTCACCTTCTTGACTTCGCATTAGCTGTTTGAACATCTCAAAGTCTTCCAGCAACTGAAGTGATGGCACACATCGCTGCCAGAGTAATTATATCTTGTGTCCTTCTACTCTTTCTGCTGGCCTTTGCAACTGGGTCATGACAGATTTGGCATTTTCTAAGGAATCTTTGAAGTTCAGCTTTCCCTTGTGTATAATAATCGTGTGTAATCATGGTTATGCGTTTACCTAGTACGATGCATTGGGTTGCGGAATTTAGGTTCCTTCTGATTCACACATCTGATGGTATTGATGATGTATATCTCTGAACTACAGTTGACAGGCTTTGCCAGGCATACATCGATTCCACAAATGATTTCTCTTCCGAATATAACAGAAACTGATAAGCCATTTCCTCTAATCACCACAGCCCTTTAGGCAGAGCCAGAATGGCTCCCATATTGATCCACTCTCTTCACTTTCCACCCTCACTCCAGCCCCAGGCAAGGCAGAATTTCTTTTAAAATACTTGAGAACACTCCAAATAATTTTGGTGAGGTGCAAAGAAGTGCAATTCCTCACTCCTTGGATTTTACTTTTTTATAACACTCAGGTTCTTGCTTTAGCCATGGAAAAGGATGACTAGCTGATATGGAAAGTCAGAGACACAGGTGTCTACCTCCAATGCTGTGTTTTGAAACAGGGAGACTACAATCTACTTTCAGGGAATTATCTACTCCTAAGAATACCAGCTAACTTTGCAATGAGACAAATGGAATAATGTCTGAATACAGAAATGTCTCATTCTAGTTGCTTTATATTTAGATAGTATTCTAATATCTATCCTAAAATATTTTTTTAAAATAATAAATCACCACACATGAATCGCAACCCTAAAATAGTTTCTCCTCCTGAAACTGGATCGATACTGCCTTTTTAGGGGATTTAACATATGTGCAGCCGAGCAGAATGCTGCCAGAAAAGCCTCGTCTAGACTGAATCGAGGTCTAACTGAACAGCTTCCAGGGTACTGAGGGGAAAGGGAAGGCCCTGCTCGTCTTTCACAGGCTTCCGAGGGATTTACTCACAGGAGACCATCGCCCGGGAGGGCCAACGTCTGGGACTTTGTTAATGGAAAAAAACAACTATGAGTTTGTTTGGTCTGTTCACTTGTTGCTTTTTGTTTTATAACAAACTCATAGTCACAGACAACAGACTGGTGGTTGACAGAGAGGAAGGGAGGTGGAGAGAGGATGAAGCGGGTCAAGGGGTCAAATATATGGTGGAAGGAGACTAGGCTTTGGGTGATGAGCACACAGAGGAATATACAGATGATGTGTTATAAAGTTGGACACCTGAAACATATAATGTTATTAACCAATGATACCCCAATAAATTGAAAACAAAAAAACAAAAAAAAGCTAACATTTACAAAGGACAATACAACAAATGCTCATATACCTACCACTCAAAATGAGCATTGTTTTGCAAGTTACTTCAAGATTCTTTTATTTCAAAAAATTAACATATGTATAACAGAGAATGTTGATACCTCCCGTTTTCATCCTCCAACATATTTACCCCTGTCCAATCTCTGAAGCAACTCTCATCCTAAATACGAAGTATGCACAAATGCTGTATAGCATTATTATGCTCATCATTTTTAATTTAAAGAAATGGTATCAAAATTAAACTTGCTTTTTCCCATTCAGCAGTGTTTTTAAGATCTGCCCATGCTGATATGCGAAGGTATTTCTCATTTATTTTATCTGTTGCACGACATTCCATCCTTATCAATATATCACAATTTATTAATCCCTCTTCTCTTAGGAATGAACGTTTGAGTCATTTCCAATATTTTGTTATTAAAAACAATGCTGCAAAGAACATGCTTTGGCTCGTCTCCCTATTGCACATGTATAAAAGCTTTACTAGGATATAAAGTCAGAAGTGGAATCGAGGGTCATGGGGAAGGTCATTTTCAACTATATTTAGTATCACCAAATCACTTTCCAAGGTAATGAAACCAACTGGCACTCCTGTCATCAGTGATGATGAGTCCCCTTTTCCCGCCAGTACTTGATATTAGCAAACTTCTTAAATTTTGACCATTTTATGGTTGTGAAATGTCATCTGGTTATTTTAACTCCCTACATATAGTAAGGTTGAGCATCTCTTCATATGTTTACTGACTATCTGGATTTCTTCCTCTATGAAATTTCTGCTTATATCTTCTGCCCATTATTCTGTATGTTTGTTTTGTCTTTTTCTTATTGATTTGGAGGAGTTCCTTACATAGACTGCTTACTAATCTTTTTTTTTAAATCATACATTACATCTGGAAGCTTCACTATGCCTCAACAATTAATTAAGAGTTGGAGATTCACATACTCAGCCCTTTTCGGATCATCAGAGTTTAATCTAAAGAGTGCATGGAACGGTAATGTACTGGACTGGGCATGTGGTGCTCGGGCGTCAGTGTGTGATGGTGCCAAAGGCAGAACTTAGAGGTTTGATGTAAAGGCTTAGGGACACAATTCTGTCATGCTCTCAGGGGTGCATGGTTATGACCCAGTTAGAAGAGTTTCTTGGAAAATAATTAGAATTTTGACACCATCATCACTCCAAGCATTTCTAAGCCATGCTCTGAGAATTGCTCAAGCTTTGTAACCAGATGCTAATAATGTTTTCAATACTGCAGGTCCTAGATTAAAGTCCTTTCATCCAACGTTGTTCCATTGTAATGTCGATGAGATACTGTAAGAACTTTACTTTTGTTTATGTTAATTATCCTATGATAAAATTGGTTTTGTTATAAGTCATTTCACATAAAGTTGCAGAGCCTATCGGCTATGTTAACTGAAGACTTACTATATTTATGTTGGTATCTTTTTCTTTAAGAGAAGAGAGGCTACCCACTGGCATGTAACGATTATGACCATAAATGATATTCCACCTGAAATTTGCTGCTGAGGAATGAGAATGCTGAATTTCTCTAAGCAACTTTATCATTGAAATTATTGGATTGATTATCAGAAGTGCCATTTTACATAAGTTGTATTTCTAGGAATTTCCTATGGTCTTTTTTATTGATGGGAGGAGTCTTTCTACTTAAAACTGTAGGAAGGTAATTCTACAAAAATTAAATTAAAAAAATATTAAGCAGACAGAACCCACCCATACTCCTAATTGGAGGAGAAGGGTATTAGAGACAAAGGTGGGAAGGAGAAGAACTAGGGAACTCACTATCAGAAACTGCTCCACCACTGTGGATGAAAAGCTTTCCAAGCAGCTCTTTTGGGGAGATTAAGGATAAGTGCAATCCAATTAAAGGAAAAACTCAGAGTGACTGGCATCTCCTTAATATAGTGGAGCTCTTCTAAGATGCTGGACAGCAATAAGGAGACCAGACACAGACACATCAAATATGGGGAGTGAAAGCTTGGCAAAACCATAAAAGAGAGATAGAAACATGAATCCTTGTTCCACTTCTTTACCCAAAACAGGAAAGAAATGGTTCACAGATAAAGTGGTTCTTC
The DNA here is from genome assembly GCF_000325575.1 of Pteropus alecto. Taxonomy (NCBI): domain Eukaryota; kingdom Metazoa; phylum Chordata; class Mammalia; order Chiroptera; family Pteropodidae; genus Pteropus; species Pteropus alecto. The sequence continues at coordinate 2,634,367 of NW_006443124.1, forward strand.
TGGACCTGCCCACAGCCCTAAATCTTTCCCCATTCTCAGTAAGCTGAGGGAATCATCGAAATGATTGTGGGTACTTATACCAACTCACCCTCCAACATAAACATTGCAGAGAATAGACTAACATAGTTTAGGTATATGACAAGGATTTACACAGAGTTGCCCATAGTTTTAGACTCAATAAAAGGACTAACTCAATCTCAAAACACAGAATCTGTACAAAACATTCTGAAAAATAATCTTAGATAGCATTGTAATAAAGAAATAGAGAAAGAACATCCATCTGTAAAAATATTACCTTAAAACAAAAATAAATTTCTGATAACACCTGCTGTATGCTCCACAATAAAATTCTATAAAAGATAGTCTCTGAGACAAAGAAAAAAGATAAGATGGTAGTCTCAGACTAAAATATAAAAGAAACTAGGTAGATAGTGAAAAAACATGAAGAAAGTTATTATTACCATAACTAAAATTTTTAATTCATTGTAGTCAATAAAGACTAGAATCACTATTATAGAAAAATGAATTAGTCCTACAAAGGAGAAGATTGGATCATCCTCCCAGATTAAAAAGACCAATGAAAATGAGAGAAAAGCACATGAAATTGAAATAAAAATTAGACATAATAGAAAAATACTTTCCTCAGCTGAAGATCTGAATTTTCAGGTCAAAGGTATTTATCTTGTAGCAATCAAATTGTTAAAATGAGATTGGCACACATACACTGATTAAATAATTGAGTTTCAAAAGTAAAGACAATTTCCTACAAAGAGTCAAGCAGAGAGGCTTGGGTTCTATGTGGAGAGAAGGATTACTTATAAAAGAAAATAATTAGCTTTCCCTCAGAGGTCTTGTATACAACATTAAAAGTCAAATAGTAAGAAAAAATATTTAAGATACTGTAAATTAAAATAAATTTTAAAACCCACAAGCTTCTGAAGACAAAAATCTTTAGGACCAAAAAGATAAATCAAAACAATGAACCCAAGAATAGGTACATTATTTAACAAAAGGTTTTTAAGATTAATGCCATTTCAATATAGAATTGTTCATGTAATTGTTTTCAACATTATTATAAAACAGCATGAAAACTTAATAATTTTTGAAAAAGAAAGTATATAATACAAAAAATTTATAATAATTTTATGTCAAAAGTCTCAGAATATACCAAAAAAAAAAAAAAAAAAACAACAACAAGAAAAAAGACATTAGAGTAGTTAAAGAAATGGCTAGATTTTTAAATTTTTATGAGGGAATATAATACATAAGGTTGCATTCATACTGTTGTTAACTACACATTTGTTTTAATGTAAGGGGAACAACTAGAAAATTTTATTTTAGTTTTTTATTTTTTATTTTGCTATTTTTTGTCAAAGGATAGTTGGCATACAATATTATGATAGTTTCAAGTGTACAACATAGTGATTCAATATCCCACCTCACAATAGTCAGAATGGCTATTTTCAAAATATCAGCAAACTGCAAGTGTTGGCAAGGTTGTGGGGGAAAGGAAACCCTCATACACTGCTGGTGGGACTCAAACTGGTGCAGCCACTATGGAAAACAGTATGGAGATACCTCAAAGAACTAAAAATAGAACTAGCAACTAGGAATGTTTAAATCAAGATGCATGTCATTCAAGTTATTGGAACGAAAAATGTTAAGATAAAAGATGTTTCCTCTCCACCCTTACTATGGGCCAGTCCAAAAGCCTGATGTTACTGAGAGAATTGAGTCACTTCATAGTAGTGTATGGTTAACAACTTCTCCATGAGAAGATACATAACAAATTTGTAGACATACTGGATACAAACCATAGGAAGTCACTAGCAAAGCTATGGTTTGGAGTAAGAAAACCTTTGGTTTTGACAAATAAACACAATATAAGTAGCAAAATATTCCTAGTGCTCTTTTCTGAATTGAGATGAATTTAAAGCTTACAGATTTACTTAGCTTGCACTAAGGTTTTAGTGAGTTTATATTCCTTCTGCAGTTAACCTGTCAACCTCTTAACTTTGAATTTTATTTATTCAGAATTTCTTTATTAATAAAACTACCCCATCAGTGTCATGGACTGATATATCATTTAGGTCTTGAGAGTCATAATAATTCCAGAAGGGATAATAAATGAACTCTCAAGTGAAATAAATTTTAACTAACACACCCTATGTTAATGAAGACTCAACTTCCATACCCTCGGTTTCACTTCCACTGATAAATATTCAACCTCTTTTGCTACATAAGGAGTCTCTCTATATATTCTGTTTTATGTTTATTTTTTTCAATCAGGGAATGAACTTTACACTGTCTTACAAAGAGATGTATCTCTGGTATAAGGGAAAAACAATCTCATAAATAAAGAAAAAATAAAGAAAAGCCAAAGGAATGGGTTGATGGAAAGTTAACTTTTATATTACTACTGAATTTATAACCTACAGTGGCAGTTCCGGATAAGATACTACAAAGATGGAATCTAAAGAGGCAGAGCTAAACTTAGAAATATTAAAACCGTACATATGTCTTATATTGGGAGTCACGATGACCTCAAACTCCACTTCCTCTCCACAACCTGCCTTGTTCAGTCTCAATGTAGAGCAACAATCTACCTTTGACACATGACAACACAATCTTTCTCTCCCCCTATCAAAATATAAACTAGAAAGTTTAAAGAATAAGAAACTGAAAAGATAAACTCATGTTTTAAAACCTACCTTTAATTAATTTGTTCCAGTTATGAATAATGAAAGAAAAACTTGATAGTAATGTAGCTGAAATTTATAATAAATTTATTTATAATAATTATACAAAGAATAGATTTTAATTTTTAAATTAATTTTAATGTAGTGGTTTGCCATTTCAATGATGAGCACATCTTTGACCTAAGAATTCACTGACCATAATAGTTGTTATTGGCTACCCGAATATGTCAGGCATGTGTGACCATTACTGGCCTTTTCTTTGTTACAGTTTATAATTTTATGTCATAGCAGCCATCAGTAAACATTAAGCCCTGTTCAAGTTAATGAATAATTATCCTTAACATTATAACTATAAATCTGCTAATCATTAATATATTTGCTAATCATTATTTCATATTATGGACATTAACCCAGTTTAACAAGGATTTTTTGAGCATCAAATTAGGGTTATTTTGTTTCTGTTCTTTAAACGGTGGTGAGTGTGAAGAGGTGGGAGTAAAGGGTTGGAACCAAGCCTGGTTCCTGGCATGTAGTAGAAAATAAACACTAATTGAATGACTAAGATTCATGTTTATTGAGTGTCTACTATGTGCCAAGCACTGCTAGGTGCTTTACATAACTGTCACATCTGATTCCCCCAGTCTTTGTATGTGTGTATTACTATTTCCATTTTTTTAAATAAGGAAGTAAAGGTTTGAAGAAATTAATATACTTGCCATAGCTTGGCTACATTGCTAAAATTTGAATCTGACTTTAAATCACAGCTTTTTCTACTATACCTAAACATATGTATCATTGAAAGTTACTCACAAACTGCATGATATGGGTTTAAAAATTTCTAGCAAACTCAGTTCAATCCCGAGCAATAATACAATAATTTACAGTTCAGTCATTTATTTAAAGTAAAATGATTTCTAATGAAAAATGATGCAAGTTTATATTACATTAGTATTAGCATGAATATAATTTTGAGAAAACCTTTAACAAAATCAGAAGCTAAGGATCTGAAGGGACTTCAAATTTTATCTAGTCTAATTATAGTTGGAAATTTATGTCTGCTGCTCTGATTAGGATGTTGAACATTTAATACATCAAATTGGAAATTCTATGGGCATACTGAGAAAAGAAAAGCCATGGGTAGAGTGAGTGGCCAAGGAATCAATGGGCAGTGAGGAAGAAAAATTAAATGAGAAATTGAGAAGTAAATTCAAGTACTTCATTTCCCTCTCCAGGCTTGAAGACCAGTAGAAATAAATATTCAAGTGGTGCGAAGCTAGATGAAATTTGAGGTCCTTTTAGACCATGAAATTCTATAATGATACTAAAGGCCCTTTCAGAATGATGATGATATTGTTGATGGGAGAACTCAAGATAAAACCTCATGAACCTGAGAGGGTGGGGAAATGATGTTTAAAGGCCTCACATTGGTTTCATGTATTCAGCTGGAAGGGCAGTGATTTAGAAGCACCTCGGGTATTTTTGGATTCCATTGAACTTGGGTGAGTGTGGTAGACTAAGTAGTGGCCTCCCAGATATGTCCATGTTCTATTCCATAACCCATGAATGTTACTTTATATGGCAAAAGGGACTCGCATATGTAAGTTAAGGACCTTGAGATGGGGAGATAACCTGTATTAACCTGGAGGGTCCAATGTAAACAATGTCCTTATAAATGGGATTGGAATGATGTGCTTTGAAGATGGAGAAAGTTCACAAACCAAGGAATATAAGTGACTACTAGAAGCTGAAGAAGGCAAGGAAAGGGATTCTTCTCTCAGAGCCTCCAGAAGGAACCAGCCCTGCAGACACCTTAACATCAGTCCAGTGAAGCCGCTTATGGACTTCTAACCTGTAGAACCATAAGAGAGTAAATTGGTGTTGTTTCAAGCCACTCTGTTTGGGATAACTTTGTTTTAGCAGCAACAGAAATCTTACTAGCCAGAACTGACATCACCACCCGAGCACTTTTTCTTCAGAATAACACTTCAAAGAAAAATGAATTTTAAAAGACAAGTTCCACAATTAATGTGACGTACTTATATCTGCAGGATTCATATTATGAATAAGTCACAAACACCTCTTTCCTGACGCTTCCCAATAACATGATTGGCTCCCGGCCTTCCATGGCCTATCTGTTCTCTTGTGTGGACAGTAGCGCTGATCTTTAAACCTGTCCTCTCACTGAAATCTAGACTCACATTCTGAACGTCTGCTAGGCATTTCCCCTTCAGTGTCATACCATAACCCAGGGGCAACAAACCAATCCAATCTTGTCTTCCTACAGAAGAACACAGTCAATGTCCTGTGATTATTTCTGATCCTGTGCAACCTGCTTACAAAAGTCATGTCTCCGTCCCGTGGTGCTCTTTACTTTCCTTTTGATTAATAACATATCGTCACCCAGACCAAAAATGTTGTGTCACCTTTGGCAACTCCTTAGGGGCTCCTCTCTTATTTAATTAATTACCAACCACTATATTCATTATCTGTTCCCTACTTTTCCACTCCCACTGTTCTGTACAAGTTAAGGCCTTGGAAACCTTGCTGCAGAGGTAGTGGTCTCCTAATGATCCTCAGTCTCCAGTACCTGAGCCCGTCCTCCCAAGTAAATACTCTTAAAGGAAGGCCCTTCCCAGTTATGTAATCCCGCGGCTTTCCTTTGTCCACCATTGCAAGTAAAAAACTCTTCAAGCTCTCCTCCCTTTTCCCATTTTATTTATCTCCTCTTCCCCTATCCTTACTCTACCTTCTAATCTAGAATACTTGCTGTTGTCCAACAAACCCTGTTTCCCTACCTGAGTGTCCTTACTCTGTATTTGTCCTCTGCCTGGGAGAATCTCTGTTCTGGAGCCCCATCCCTGCATGTCGAAATATTGCCCATGTAAGACAAGATTAGGAGGTATGGCTGTTTTAAAATATGTCCACAGATTCTTTAATATGTCTTTCTACAACAGGAAGAATCTAATTACCTTCCTCTTGAATGCGGATTAGTCTGAGTGAATAGAATATGGTGGAAGTAATTCTGGATGACTAGGTGATAGAAGATATTGTGGCTTCCTCTTCTCTGTCTCTCTTTCTCATGGCTTTTCTGGGGAAGCTAGCTGCCATGTTGTGAGGACATTCTAAGTAGCAATTCTATGGAGAACTGAGGCCTCCTGCCATGTTGGAAATGGATCCTCCAGCCCCAGCAGGACCTCATATGACAGCAGCCTCAGCTGACACTATGACTGCAGCTTTAGAGAGACCTTGAGCCAGAACCATCCAGCTAATTCCCCCTGAAGTTCTAACCCACAGTAACCGTGAGATAATAAGTGTTTGCTGTTTAAAGCCACTAAGTTTTAGGATAATTTCTTATGCAGCAATAGGTAATTAATACCATATTCAATCTTTTTTTTTTTTTTAATTTCAAAAAGAATTTTTTGAACACCTTTGATGTGTTGTATTCTCACGTAGGGGCAGGTGATATAGGGGTGAAATTATAAAATGATCTCTGTCCTTATGCTAATTATAGTCTGTTATGAGAAACACATTAAAGAAACAATTACCCAACTCATTATGTAATTACCATTATGATAAGTTCTATAAAGTAAGGAACAACTAGACTATGATAGCATTAACAAACCTGCTCTAGCATAATGAAGGAGACTTCTAAGCATTAAGAAACTAAGGGTCCCCAGGTGACAGTTTTGGAGTTTGAAGAGTTCTTTGTGTAGAGTCCAAATCTGAGGAGATGGCCTCTAGATCCAGCTGCCTTGATTGGAATACAGTCTCTGCCTCTTACTACTTGTATAACCTCAGAAAGCTTTCTTACCTCTCTGACCCTCAGTTTCTTCATCCAAAAGGAGTCATAATAATAGTACCCCTTTATAGAGTTTTTGAATGGAATAAGTGAGCTGGTACATGTGAAATAGTATCTGGCATGTTGTATATGCTCAGCTGAAATTAGCTAATAATTTCTATTTTGAGTTTCCCTGTCGGATCCATTTCTAAATCAGTGAAATCAGCCCATCACTCGTAAGTCCTACCTCCCTCTCTCTAGGAACAAGAATTGTTAGTCCTGCTTCATTAACTCTGAGCAATAAGCAGTCACCTTCTCACAACATAACTTTAAGGCTGCATACCAAATTGACCTCGAATTGAGGGTTTTAGGGTGGTAGAAAAAGAAGGATACCTATGAAGTCCTCAGAGAAGCTTTAGTGTCACACCACACAGGATCAGGTACAAACCTATGCAATCAAACACCATAAATTCTTTGCCTCCAAACTTAATACCATTTGTACAACTTCTAGTCTAATGCAACTTAGACTTCTAACATGGCAGAAGCCTTCCATCGATATCCAACTAAAGGCTTTTTACTGTCATCATTGCATTTTTCCACTAAGTAGTTAAAAAATATTTGTCATGAGTTGAAATATAATAGGGCATAGATAAACATACCTTGGCATTGTGAAGAACTAGTGTTTTCATTTAGTGAGCTTAAACCTTCTTTTCTATGTCTTCCTCTATCCCTCAACCATGCCTACCCTGCAATTTAAACGTCTTTATCAGAAAAGCATTAATTGAAAGGAAATGGAAGCTCAGCTAGTACTCTGTGCTGCTAATTTGCTAATTTTTTTTTCTCTCATACTGTTTGCTGGTTTCTCTTCCTATTCTCTCTTTTAGTGAGAAACAAATTTTGTGTTGAGCAGTAAATCCTGCCTAATACATGATTGAAAATAATTGTTCTTGATGGAATAGGTAAACACCACTATTTTTCTACTCAAAACAACTTCCAGATGAACCTTCATAACTTATACTACTAGAGCATACAGAACAGGCTTTTCTAGGTATTTTTGGCACCAGAGAGAGTTGATGATAATGATGCCAAGACCATTAGATGCACCAAAGTGTTAGCTGAAATGAGCCACACCAAACATGGCATGCAAACTGAACATATTTTGTTAGCTCACTCCTTTAAGGAGAATTGACAAGATCTCCTTTGACCAGCCCTATAAGGATGAGGTGGAACAAAAGTTGTCAAAAGTCATGCTTTCCAAACTGCTGTGGTCATCACATGTAGCTTTACGTACATGGCACACTCAGAGACGCAATGAGATTACTTCCCAAATTATGAAACTCAGTGGATCCCAGTAAAGTATAGAGACAGCATCTGTAGTCACATCAGAATTTATATAAGCAGGACTTTAACTTGTGTTCCCTAAGCTAATTGCAATAATTTGGGTGGATTTTTTAAAATCCATGGCCATGTAGAGGTTGGAGGTCTGGTACAAAGTACAGTGCAGGATGTTACTTTCCTCTGATGCACAAGATTTGTCTTAGGTAAGACATCCCCCCACAGCCACCCAGGTAAGAGATTTCAGTTGGCCTCAATAAGAATGGAGGATTTATGTTGAGAACATAGAGTTGACTTGAAACTCAGGTCAAGATGAAGCCAGTTCTTGAAAGCACTAGAACCGGGAGGCTAGGTCCCATTCTCTTTCCAATTCTAGCAGTGATAGTGCTTTCCAATAGCAGCAGCTGCATCCAACCTGCAGGTTTTCCAGCATGTGGAGAACCAGCTTCACTGCACCCCCACAAGCACATCAACCCCAGCCCCAGCCAGCCACTTCCTCCTCCTCAAAGCCTAACACCAGCCCAGCGGAGTTCCTCCTCTGAGCTCAAAGAGGACTGAGCAGATCACTCTCCTCAGAAGTCTGAGTTTCAGCCCTGGCACCCCACCCCCAAGCTTCTCAGTTTTCATAATTCCAGTTTCTTCCTTTTGTCCTCCTGCCCTGGGGGCGATAGCTGCTTCCTACAGCAGCTGCCTTCAAGTTTTCTTTTTTCTTTTTTTCTTTTTCTTTTCTTTCTTCCTTTTTTCTTTTTTTTTCCTTTTTTTTGTCTTTTTGGTTACATAGTTGACAACTTTATACCTAGTTAACAATTCATTAAATTAAATTATTTTTGTTCAAATAACTTGTGGGTTTTCTGTCCCCTCATTGGACCCTGACTGGTATAGGTGTGTATTATTGAACTACCTGATTTCCACAGTCCTAACTTTAAATTTTTCTGATATACAAATGCACTTCGGTAAGTCACAAGTATTACACAAATAAAGTAAGAGTAGTTGACTATTAATGACAAATGGCTCTACACTAAGCACCATGATAACAGGTTTCCTTTCGTTATTTCATTTTGCCCTCATATTAATCCTATAAGGCATGTGGTGTGATTATCCTGGTTTTACCAAGGAAATAACAGAGTTTAGGGAAATTGCATAACCTTTGCAAAGCAGGAGGCAAGTAAGTGATAGAATCCAGTGTGCACGTCTGGTTCTTCCCTTTGCTCCTTTGGATCAGCTGTCACAGCACTGACAGAATGGTCTTTTCATAGCAGTTCTCCTTGGACTGTAAATACAGAAAGTAGGGTTTTATTTCGCTTTCTGTGTCTAATGTAGTCACTGGTATAGAAGGTCTACAATAAATGTCTGTTGAATTGAAGTTTGAAACTTGAAGAAACTTCTTCATATGATTTGAAAAGGCAGGATGATCCAGGAAGAGAAGTGAAGTCCTAGAGCTACTTGGGGCAGCCAAAGGATAGGGCTTTTAAAGCAGACGCAGGACTTGGTATCTAAACACTATGTGCTCAGAAAAAGAGAACTCAGTGCAAGATATTCTGCGTGCAGAAGAGAGAACTCAGAGACTGCAGTCAACTCAGGAAGCATGGACCTCAATTCAGAGGGAAGGGTTTCTCCTCTGTGGCCATAAAGCTACAAGAGATATAATTTGAACAAAAAACGACCTGGTGTTAAATTGAGGACACATAACTCGCCTAATTCTAATGCAATTTTTGTCCTAAGACGTCTTCACACTTTAAAATAATTGGTCCACTTTTACATGGCCATACAGAAGACCCTAGTGGCTCTGCTTTTATGAGGAAACAAATCTTTATTTTTGGAAAGTAATAGCAGACAGTTACCCCAACTGCAGTGACATTAGCTGGAAGCCTTCTAATTAAGAACTAACCAGAGGTTTCACCCAATTACGATTTGCCATGTTTTCTTAGAAAAATAAAACAATCTATAATTCAGATGACTTTCCTTTTACTGCATTGATATGTTGGCATGGCGGTTGGAAATTTAAATATTTCAAATTCAAAACAGAAGAATGACCTAGAGAATCGATTACTTTGTCCGGCTTTTCAGTGAAAATTTTTTTATAATTTCAGGTGCACCAAAATGCTTATTGACAAAAAGAAAAAGAATTAGTTCAAAGTATTTTAGAACCTTCCAAATCGAGGTACTTGGGAAATTATTTTGCTTTCTTAATGTACCCATTTGTTTGTTATTAACAAATGCTAAGCATTCAGCTGCTCACATATTTTTTGCAGCTGTTCACTAAGAGACCCTGAGAACATTTCAAGGTTCAATTTAGTGTCAAGCTGTTGAAAATTCCAAATTCAGTTTCTAAGCATAAAAGGCTAAAGTCTCTCAAGCCTGGTATTCTAGATGTTTTGGTGATATTTCGGTGCAAGTAATTCACTTTTTATTTTGTTTTGTTTTGCATGACAAGTAGATTATATTTTATTATCCATTAAAATATAAACCTCTAGGAAGAATTGAATGGCCATGAAAATATGAATTATTCAATTTGCATCACAATGAAAACTTTTCCTTATGGAAATATATATTTCAATGAACTTATAAAAATTTAACTATAGTAAAATATCTAAAATTTGTCCCAAATTCAAGTAAACTAAAATTCTTAATCTTTCTAACAATCTGGGTTTCATATTATCCGTTGACATAGACCAGGAAACATGAAATAATAAAACAAATTACAGTTTTGATGGCTGTCTCTACAAATGCCACATGATAAAGTCTACAGAAGACTGAAAATCTGCACATGAGAATTTGTAAACATCTGAGATCTCACCAGCTGGCAAAATTGACTTTAGCTTTCATGGCACTTCTTTTTTAAATAACAAAAAAAAAAAAAAAAAAAGAAAGAATTTAGTTCAACATTGCGATATTATGGTAGAAAATCTCAAGTACTTTAATATTTAGAGCTTATTAGATACTAAGTAATATTTTTTTGAGTTTCATTTGGTTCCAAATAACATCTGTGGTACATACCCCTAAAGTTCACAGAAATGTAAAATCCACATATTATTTGGGTTTACAGCTGAATATTTTGATTTTAGCCTTTATTAGTGAGCCCAATTATTAAAATCACCTTAAACTGTTTACCCAGTAAAAAATGCAATAGGTTAGCTAGTTCTTCCTTTTCCTGTCAACAGTTTTGAACACTAGCCTGCTATAAATTAGTATAGTCCCTTATTGCAGCATGGAGTTATCCACAAACTTCCCTAAAGTAGCTACTTTATAATAACTATCAAATATGCTCATTGATAAGAAACACACATTTGGAGGGAATTCTGTTATCAGTTTTAACATAGTTAAGGTGGAAGCTATGAACTTACTGAAGTCAAATAAGGTCTCTTAATATTTTTCCCTTTTATTCTTGCAAATAACAAGGGACATTTTAAGATAGCAAAAATTAGATCCCTAAAGTTGTCCAAATTATTAAATAATTTTGCTCCAAAATATAATAAAGTACATTAGAATAGTGCATGTATGTATCTTTACAATGTAAGAATACCAATATTAAGGACCGAAAGAAATAACCACTTGGGAAACTTCCAATTCTAATATTCTATGTTAGTCAATATCTTGTCATTATTGACCAAATTGCCAATTTGTTCTGAAATTAACTAGAAATATGATACAATTAGGTAAGCAAATCATTTCCCAATAAGAAGCTGGCTCACTAAACCACGTATTATGAAAAAATTCCAAATTGCCAATTTCACAATTTGATAATCACTGAGTTTCCATTTTCCAAAGGGACAATTTGGCCCTCTCCTTAGGTCAAATAGCCACATGAATGTATCCCTTTCCTATCCCCTACCACACACACCCACAGACACATACATACACACACACACACAAATACACATTATGTAGTGTACTGCCTCCTCACTGGGAGGTAGTCTTTTACTAGATGATGTTAAAAAAACTTTTAACTTGCTGCTGCTTAAATGAAATGGTTGGGGTTTGGTTCTCATTAGTGGCTGGCTTAAAATACAATTAACACAAAACAGTATAGAAGGAGAGGGAGTTTTCAGTAACACTGCCAAAAAACAAAACAAAACAAAACTGTTAATGTACCCAGTTCTCTCAAGAGCACAGATTTCACATGTGTGGATTATGTTTGTTCATCTTATCTCTGTCATCAAGTTTGATATGCACAGCAACCCACTGAAAAGTGTAATGTGTTCCTGAAATGGAAGAAGGAAGGAAACTTAACGTTTACCAGGCACCCACTATGAGCCAGGCATTGCGAGTGCTTTCATATGTAGCCTCAATTAATGAGCCTTCTAATAATTCCTTGTAATTGGAATTATTATAATATCCCTCATTTGTGAATAAGGAAACTGAGACTCAGAAACTAAATACCTACTTGATAACGATAGTTAAGTGGCCTGGATCTGAGCTTTGTTTTTTGGTTTTTTTTTTTAGAAAAACTGAAACTGATTCTTGGGCCAGTGGTCTGCTGGGAAGATACAAAATGGCACCCAAATAGCTAAGTAGGCAGTGGGTACTTTGTAGTATCTAGCAATTGATAATTGCTGGAGTTGATAATTATTTGAGTAATTATTTCTTTAATTTTTACTTTCTGTTTTCGTATAAGTGCCATAAGGAAGGTTGTTTTTTTATCACTGTATTTCTAGTACCTAGCACTTACTAGATATTCAGTAAATACTTGTTGACTATCAGATGTGCTCTGTCTCTTCTGCTAGCTCTCTCATAGACACCTTCTAAGGAGGTTTACGCAAGCATAGAATAATCATCGATATGCCTACCAATACATTTCCCTGTCAATTTTAATCCTGTGCCTAACCAATGGTCATTATTTTTTAGAAGCAGACTATGGCCAGCTTTTAGCTTATTGCTTTCAAATCGATTAGAAGAGTTTTCCAAGTAGAATAACAATATATTTAACAATTATTGAACCTTTGCTCTCTGCCAAGTACTGTAAGTGCTTTATGTGCATCATCTTGCTTAATTCTTACAGCAGATATTTTCATTGTCCTCATGTTAAGGATAAAGAAATGGTGGTTTACAGTGGTTAGGTTATCTTTCCTAGAAGGAAGAATGATGAAGAATAAGGAAGGAAAAAGCAACAGAAAGACAGCTGTCTGGGGGTAAAGGAGAGCCTGGCAATGGGGAGACTCAAATCTCTCAGACTTGTACCCACAGCACTCTGACCTCTTCCCCTGACTCCCACAGCTGCCACAGGGAGTCGTGCTCATAGAGAAGCCATCACACAATGCTTCACTCTGGCCCCACTCGCCACTTCAGCTGCCATAAGCTTGATACCTCAACTCTTCATCTCTGTAAAGTGGTTCCATTCCACAGAGCAACATTCTGGAGCGCCTAAAGCCATAGAAACGTCAAGGCAAGGCATTGCCGGACAGTGCCACTTTGTTCCCCCTGTTCCACATTGAGATTCCTGACAGGCTCAGCTGGACCCCCTGCAACATGGGGAGCAACAAAGATCACTTTTTCTTGTAAAGTGGAAGCCATCATATTTTGATTATTTATTGCTACATAATCAGTACCCCCAAATTTAATGACTTAAAACAACAACCACTTTCTTGTTACTGCTCATGATTCTATGGGTTGACTGGGACTTGCCTCTATGGTTTTTCTGTTATTCTTGCTTTGATTCTCTTCTGCAGCTATAATTAGATGGGAGCTGGGCTAGAACATCCCAATGGCATCCCTCATTCCCTTTCTTTTTCCCTTTGCCCTTCATACCAACTTTCTACATGTCTTTCAGGTCTCAGAAGACGTCACTTTCTTCAAGAAGATATCCCTTACTCCAGAAATGCATCACTTCCCTGATACTCTGAACTTTTCCTTCCTCATTCTCATCACATTCTATCTCCCCTATAGCTTATAAACTTCATGAGGGCAAGACCATGGCCATTTTATTCATCATTGTATCTTCAGGGTCGTGTACAGCACCCCACCTATAATAAATGTCCAAGAAATATTTCATGGCATGAACAAATGAATGACTACTTGGAAGCCGTCTTTTAATGTTCATAAGTTGTCATTTCTCCTGAATCCCAAATATATTCTATTTTTTCTGGATTCTATAAAGTAGGTCTACCCATATGAAATGAAAAAGAAAGATGAAGTACTACCTGAATTAACCCATTGATAACACAAATAAAACGCCATTCTCACTTATAAAATTTAAACGACATTTGCTTGTGACTATTATAAGAATATCTGGATAATTCTTTCAATTAATGATCTGTTCATTTGATTATATACGTATAAACAGAGAAATAAAAATTCTTACCCTTAATAAAGTTGGGATTTTTAAAACCTCTTCATTAGCAGAATATTAGGGGAATAAGAAAAATCATAGTCAAGTCTATGTCTTTGTAGGCTGGGGGAAATATTTCTGAATTCTTAAAGAAGTAAAGTTTCCTAGTTTGTTGGCTTTGACAGTTTCAGGCTTTGCTTTCAGAAATAGAAAGGAAGTGTTTAATTTGATGTTTAGTGTTACAAATGCTATAATCTACTTTGTGAAAACCAGCCGATAGAAAAACTTGACTTGTAAAACAATTTTCCTTTGAAGATCTGAGTCAACCTATTGAATATTTTTTCAAGGCTTTTATTCAGAAAAAGCCTGATATAGGAGATAAAGTCAAGCAGATCAACAGTTATTCAGACCACATTAGAACCCAGTTTGTTGAGTTTCTCTGCTGAAGGTATTTAGAAAAGCAGGCACCATCTTTAATCTTTGTTTGTATTGGTACAGTCTTGTGTTCAGTCCTTATTACCTCTTAAAACTAAACTGTTTTTAATTTATTACTTTTAATTTATTACTTGGACATTTTTTACTGACTTACTTATTCCAAGAGGGATTTTCTTTAAACTCTGCCTAGGAAATACAGCTATAATGCAGTTATGGTGAACCACAAGCTCAACTTCACAGAAGTAGTAATTGCTGCTTATCTATTTCTAATTCATGAAATACAGAGCTGAGAACTGGGAAAATAGAAATGAAGTCCCAGGCATCTCTTACTACCCGATCCAGAAACTGCCTGTGTTCACCTGCATTTGTATGTGTTTTCATTTCGCGACCTTTACTATAATCTTTTTTTCATGGTCTTTTCTTTCCTTCTCTGGGCTTCTGTTTCCTGTATTTCCAGGATGGCTACATTTTTTTACTCTCTCCTGTGAGGACAGGAAATATATATATAATCTGTGATTTTATATGTGGTTTCATGTAATATCTATTTTTATACCTCTACTTGGAATACATATATTAGAAGTGGCATCAAATGTGTTATTGTATATTCGATATATACTTATAAGAAATTAGGGACCTTGTCTGTTTTAGCCTCTGCTATATTCTCAGTGGCTAAAATGGTACCCAGTACATTATAGCCACTCAGCATTATTGCATAAATAAATGAATAGAACACAAGTTAGGGTTAAACTGTGAAAATTGCCTTCTTTAACAACTTTGTGATTATATTGTTGTCAAAAAATTTTCTCTCATACAAATGAATGAAAACATTTAATCGTTAAGTGTCTGTCATTTGTTAACTAAACAGATTGGTCACACATGTTCTGTTGGCCCAATGAAACATTTAGTGTTGAACATTCAGCACTTCATATAAACTCTGAGAAGTCTAGATAAAGGGAATGGCAAGAGGGCGTATTTCAATTTAGGATTCATTTTGAAAGAAAGTGTTTGTAAGGTCCTAGGATTGGTCCTTGAGTATCCATTTCAGTTTACTCCAATCCAGTTAAATTTCTAACGCAATTAGCCAGAAACATGAATAAGACAGGAAGAGATTTCTGGTTTCCAGAAATGAACCCTTTGGGCCACAGCCAAAGCTATCACCTCAGATGAAAATAATAAGACTTACCACAAGAGAAGAGTTACTGTCTCCTTTCATCCAGAGTTAGGAATAGAGGGCCATGTGTGACAAGTTTGTTCAGGATGCTAATGACTGCCATCAGATTCTAAGTCACAGGATGCAAACTGATCGTCTGAAGACCAAATCTGGCCCACAGATGTACTTTATTTGATCCACATTACTTTTTCATTGAATTAGTTGCCAATATAGAAAGTGAGGAGAATTCACATAATACCCTGATTTTCTTCCCTCCCCTTGCCCCGCCCCGAAAAATAAAAACAAAAGATATAGCAACATGGGCCTACAGTCCCAAACTGTAGCAACAGTTAGCAAGTGTCGAAGTCCACATTCCCATGACTGTCTATTTTCCTACCCGAGTTCCAGCACTGCCCGTTTTCACTCTTATACTGAAAATAGTTTCAATTTGCCATTTTCTCTTTCTTATAGCCTGTTTTTTTTTTCCCCTTACAGCATACCTACCTCATACATTTGCTTTATCCATCTTGGCCCTGCATGCAGCTACTGTCCTAAATAAACGTGGTTGCTAAATTTCCATCCTTCTGGCTGAGAGTGACTATGCGAGTGTTCTGGTGGCGGTTCTGGTGGTGGCTCTGCCATCAACATTCCAAATCTACTGGTTGATGCCATCAGTTCCTCCAAAGCCTCTGTATGCGTGTGGTCACTGCAGCGGTGGAATTGGGAGCAGCAAAAGCACTAGTTGGGTGAAAGAAGCAGTCATTTCTGTGATCGTAGGTATAGACAGACAGGGTTTCCTAGCCAAGTGCCTCATAATTCACTTAACTGAGGTACACTGAATATGCATATGGCAATAGAGAAAAATAAATAGGATTTTCAAGAAAAGAGGAAGATTAATCTGAATGTGTAGTGTCTATCTTTACTACAGCATACATTGTATATTTATATATGCATATGGTGTTATATATACATATGTATATACATAATTATGCAGAAAAATCATTTCTACTGTTCCCCTAAGACCACATAAGGGTTTTTTAAAGTTAATTTTAACTAGACAATTTTTCCTTGATTTCCTCAATTTTTAAATTTATGTAGATTATTTTTATTATACCTCAGTATTATAAACATAAAATTAGAAATTAATAGTAAATATATGTAGCTTCTAACATGTTTATACATTGACTATTAAATGCAAACAAAATAACACAAACAATATAATTTAAATGACTAACACCAATTTAACATGATAGTTGATGTTGCTTTGCTGAAATCAGCACTGACAGCATAAGGACACTTATTACATGATACAGGTTCACTTAAAGAAATCATACGGTACAAGTCCACAGTACCTTATCTGAAATCCTTGGGGCAAGATGTACTACAGAATTTTGAATTTTTCAGTTTAGAAAGGGGGAAGTACCCAGCATTCAAATGTACTAATAACTCTAATGGTGTACTATGTGAATTTCGTAGTAGATGGGATAATTAAAAACTATAAACACGCACATGTCAGTATAGATCAGGTTTTAGTGACAAGTGAGTTTGTCACAAACTTACCAAAAAATGTCTAGGCCATTTAACAAGTTCTACAGCCTTGGGGGAATTATTTAAACTCAATGATCTCATCTATTGAGTAATTTAATTAGATTAGAGTAACTAACTCATGACCTGAAGCCAGAAAGAAAACCAGGATGTTTAGTCTGGGCCACCAAAAATTACAGAATAAATACTGTACTTATGATACATGTGTTCCTTTATTAAGTAGATAAATACCAAATAATTACAGGATGCCAAACTCTAGGTTAAAACAAGAACCCAGAGATAAATGGAGCCAATGTCTGGACTCAAGGAGTGGGATCCCTGTTCAGTAGGGGAGACAGATTTGCAAATGAACACAAAACAATTCAGTGTGATAAGAGTGACAATACCTGCACGTGGAAATGCAGACTTATTCTATAAAGTGGGAGAGGTTGGGGATCACTGTCTTCGTCAGTGATACTAGTATCTAAGTAGGATTTGATGGATGAGTAAAAATTCGTAACAGTGGGATATTATTAAAATTGCTCTAACCTTTGGAGAAGAATTAAATAATATTGTAGAGGGTACTTGAGGAGAAATCGATTCTTCTTTGATGTTTACCAACTCAATCATTTATAGTATTTTTGGAAACACTGCTCAACCCAATCTTAATACTTTCCTGCACTAGTCACGAAGTCTGAGCACAGATCGGTTTGTGGAATCTTTGCCCTCTTAGGAAAGAACAACATGCAGTTCTCAGGCCCCTCTGGTCCTATTTGCTTTCTAATATTGAAAATGCTAAGTGAACAAGATTCTTATCTATTTATTAAGACATTCACAGGGTTCTCTAAGACATGTGGCTTCTCCTCCCTCTCCCTTCCTTCCCCTCTAACCTCCAAACCAGTTCCTGTCAGTGGGAGTGTGAAAACCATCAGACCTAGTTTTTTAAGGCTGTTCTGATTCTTGGGCTTCTCACCAATTGTCCTCCCTCCATAAGGACGAATTAATAGGAGGAATTCATTTGATGCATTGGAACCACTGCTTGTAGCCAATTGGCATCCAAGGAGGGCTCCAGGTCACAATCCAGATTCATGATGGCATCAAGACACGTGGGCTCCACAGAAGGCCTAATAATTAGAATGCATTTAAATAAAGGTTCTCTAACTATTTGTTCACCACTTATTTATCAGAGAAGCAGGAAACTGCATGGAGACTAGGCAGAGTAAAAAGGCCATGGTGGTAGCACCCCACCTCTCCAGTAACATTCCAAGCGATTAACTCTGGCCCCCAAACTTGCCCTCTCCCTACTGCAAAAGTGAGTCCCTGCAGAAAAACAGGACCAAGCTTCTTAGGTCATCTGGTGGTTATCTAATGTGACTGCAAGTGTCCCTTGGAAATCTTCCCACTTCCACTCCAAAGTGGCTCATAAGAGTATCCATGCAACTGTGTACAGTGGACTTCTGACTCCTTCACAGGAGTCTAGGAAACTATAATTGCTTTCTATTGTTATATGTGCAGTTGCCATTTGGAGGACTCTTTTAGTTGACACCACACTGACGACACCCAGTCTGTAAGGATCAACCCAAATCTCTCCTAGAATCCCATGAAGAGGGCTTCCAAAGAAATCGAGAACCCCATGCTAATATTTCTCTTCTGAATCAAAGCAGGCTCATTTCCAAACCCCAGTCAATTCTTTCTGAAAAGAGAATTGTTTAGTGACTTGCTGATTGATTAATAATCTCTTTTAGGTTGGGTACTTTGCTTCATTCTGGTGACAGAAAGATAAGTAGATCAACATCCCTGTCTCACATTCTAGATTTATCACTGAGCATTGCAGTTTGACTGGATTCCCAATGTTAAAATGACAGTAGTATTGTTTTTTTCTCCACATTTATTTAAGAAGTTCAAAGTGTTTTTCTACATTCACTTGAAGACGTGTCAAGTATCATTCAGTGGTTTAGGGGGTTCAGGTGATTATGAAAGGCAAGAGAGGGGTTTTCCTTGGTGAGACATTTCGGTTAGAGGGTCTGAAATGCTGGCTTGGAATTTGGAACTTCATGTAAATCTTCATTTTAGCATCTCAATCAGTGATCATCTTACTGCTCTCTTTACAGTTTGTGGTATGGTTCCCCTTACCACATTCACACCTGTCTGTGCAAAAGGCTTGCGCAATGAGAGTGTGGTTTAAAATGCATGCAGTCTTCGTGCAGATCCTCGGAGCTTGCCCATTTGTCTTTGATCTCAAAGCCAGTCAAGGAGAAAACCCATGTCTATTTCTAATTCTAGCTGGATATAAGCTGTAGAGAGACACATCATTACAAAACAAAGCTCGAGAACGAAAGGAAGACAAATTTCTTTCAAGCACTTAGTCTCAAATTTTCTTCAGTTTAGAGATATTTGAAATCCAGAGCAGTGTAAGTGAAGGAGGCAAGGGTGAGATGGGGTAATGAAAGGACATTATTATTTATATGACTGGAAAAAATGCAAATATAATTCAACTCCTCTATGTCGCATTGTTTCATGTTTACCCTGAAATAATATTAAGAGGAAAGCAGAATCGTTTCTTAGGGCTCTGGAGGAGTTTGGAGGTTTGGAGTGGGTATGATATGGGATAGGGAGCGCTGGTGAGGGACAAGCAGAAGAAAATACTTTTGGAGATGTAGGCGGCAGGACCAGGTAACAGAAAGTCTTGTGAGCTTCAACCTGAAGGAGTCCAGTTTTGTCTTCAAAGTAATGGGGAAATTTTGAAGGGTTTAACTAGAATAGTGACACTTTTTTCTAACAGCTATTACCATATATACATATAATGATTAACCTGCATTCAATTAACATTACATAAGTGTTTTTTCAAATAAATACAAATGTAATTTTAATGCTACACTCCACTAAGAAAACTTACCTTAATTCCTCAACTGCTGAAAATTCATATTATTTCATCGTATATTTTTAATTATCATTTACCTCTCTGTCTACCCTACAGACAGGGGTGCCCTTAGAGACAAGGACTGTGTCTTCTTTCCACTTGACCTTTGTCATCTAGTGTAGAAGTTGACAGAAATAGAAACTAAACAGATGTCTTCCTACAATATTTTCCAAAGGTCTTGAGGATTCTCTTTCAAATATTTCAGCCTTGGGAGGCAGGCTTTCCTCTTTACTTCTTGAAAGTAGTCAGCTGGTGTGGCATCCTCAGCCCTACATATATCCAAGCACCCAGTTCATCAGTTCAAATCAACTCTAAGAATAGTTCTGACATCGAACCATGTGATACACATGAAGCTCACTACTTGATTTACGGAAATGAAAAGTTACCGTCCCCTTGTTCACACACACAGCACACAAACTGCATGGAAATATAAATCTTGTATGTGATTAAATTACAGGCCAGAAGTCTGGTCACTTGATGTAGTTTTACCTGTCTGAATATATCGATCCAACTTCACCGAGGAGAGGTCCATCTTTCATTTCCTTCTGCCACCCTGGGGCTGACATAGAGAGAGTATATTTGTATAAAGCCGAAAATCAAGCTCTTTCCTCCTAAAAAGCAGAAAGTTGCCCGTGGCTGCTTCTAGCCTTCTCCCTCTTTTTTCTCTGTTTAATTCATAGCACTTCCTCAACCCGAGCCACCCCCAAAACAACAGGGTAATCCAGCATGTAAGGGTCAACCCTAATTTCTCCCAGAATCCCATGAAGAGGTCTCCAAAAATAAAAAATAAAAAATAACCCCACATTTCTGTTTCTATTCTGAATTGAAGCTGACTCATTCCCAGGATCCGGTAAATTCTTTCTGAAAAGGGGAAAGCCACACCAGGAGGATTTTAATTTACAGGAACAAAGGAGATGACTATTCTTAAAAAAAAAAAAAAAAAAACTGTTGGAGGGACACATGATGCCCAGAGAAAGGAGGCACATAAATTAATTTTTGCCCTGGCTGAGGAAAGGTGATGTTATTAGAAGGAAGAGACTCTCAGAAAGGGAAATGAAAGCCAACACGCTTCTGGCTTCTCAAGGTGCCCCCTGAGTCAACTAATTACCTACTAGGGAATTATGAAGAAAGTTGTGAACTTCTCTTACTTCGTAGTGAAAAGGGGGGAGGAAGAAGAACCACCATGTGACTCTATTGTGAGCTAAAATTAGCTTGGGAAAAAAAATTGCTGAGATATTGGGAATAAAACAGAAAGTGAAAACTGATTCCACAGCAATCAGCTGGAGGACAACTACCTTACAGAACACTCTATGAGCTGGCTAATAGAATCACGATCTGTGTCCAGAACAAACCTGGGGACTTCCTCCTTCCTCCTCTTCCTACTTTTCTCTCTTTCTCCCTCCCTCCTCTCACCCAAATGGTAAACATCTGTTACATGGTGGGGACTGTCACAGGAACTGGGAACATAGAATAAGACATCCTAGTCACAAATGACATTGATTCAAAATGAGAGGGAAGAAATTTTTTCACCAAATTTCTCTTAGGAAAAGAACCGTATTTGTCTGGGGGGCGGGTGGGGTGGGGAAACATTCTTGATGAGTGGGTGGAATAGAAAGTGATACCATGGAAGGCAGTCCTAGATATGGCTGATGACCACATAAGCATGAAGCAAAGAGAGAATTTTTTTGATGTGCTAGAGAGGAAGAGAGGAGGGATGTAGCAATCGGGGCAATGAAAAGCTGTGCTCCATAAGGTGACCCTTCACCAAAGTCACAAAGTGCTCAATGTAGATTTCTTCTGAAAACCGGTAAAGGAGCTGAGTTCTATGTACAAGATGTCACAGAGCACAGCAGAAATGGTATGCAAGGGGCCAGCAAAGACCAGAGAGGAACCAGAGTGAAAGATGAGGACGATGCCACAGGGACTCATAGGATTGCAATTTAAATCCTGCAAAAGAAGGAGCCTCAGAAACATGGCATTATTGCTGGGGATGGAGATCTGTAGAAAGTGCACATAGCACCAGGAGAGAACAAAGTCACTGGAGACTTTTAACTCTGAGCTTGCCAACTTGACTGTACCAACAGACTCTCCATCATACCTTTTAGGGTCACACCACTGGCTTGACTTTGGCTGGTGTTCCTTCAGCCTGCTGCGGCAATAGCTTAGCAGGCCACACATGCAATTCCTTGGGAAGAACAAAAGGAGCTGCAGTTGACATATACCCTCCTTACACAGAAGTCTGTGCTCATGCCAAGGGTGGATGTGGATGCACCCTGTATTAAGTAAACTCTACAAGACCCAGGAGACAACCACAGGTCCATTAACATAAAGGGAAGGCCTATCCAGACCCCAGTTGCAGTTCCGTCATCAGTCTAAAGGAAGAAGGAGATGTGAAGCCTGGATTATTTCCTTTGCACCTGGTTGGACAGAACTAATTAGAATGACATTTTTCTAACTATTGCTTAGTTGTAATAGAAGCACAATATAACAGTTCGTCTTTTTATTTTGAAAGCAAAGAAATAAAAGGTATTGCAGAAGAATTCTTAGGAAAAAAGCATCACAAAGGGGAATTGATCTTTCTGCTTGAGGGGAGGGGATCACATATTACAACTTCAAACCCTGCAGAAGTAACACCTGAAGACACTTAAGAACTGGCTTAACAGCAACTTCATTAGCCATTCATCACGTACTTATTGTCTAAAGAACAGTTGAAGGAAAAAAGAAGCTTATTTACGTTGTCTCGGGGAGTAGGTAGAACTGCTAAAGAGACAAAGCATCAGACTTCTAGAAAAAGACCAACTTACTCTGGAGCTGTGGTTCTCAAAGCCCAATGGTAGCAACAGCAGCTGGAAACTTACTAGGAAGGCGAATGCTCAGGCCTCACCTGGGCAGACTAACTCAGGAGCTCTGAGGGAGAGGTTCAGCAATCTGTTTCAGTAGGCCCTCCAGGGGCATCTGATGTATGCTAAAGTTTGATAAGCTCTGCTTTCCAGCGTAATAGAAAAGACTCTGCCTCAGGGTCAGACAGATACAGATTGGGGTCCCACCTCGGACACTAACTCATTGTAAAACATTGGGCAAGTTTCTTAAACTCTCTGAGCAGTGCACTGACTTAATTCTATTTTGTGAGGATAAGAACAGTGATAATAGGTGTGTGTAAAGAAAACTAAATATGAAGTGATTAGCACTTGGTCACTGTTCACTCAGCACATGGCAGCTTCTACGGTATCATTCAAAATAACAGAAGTAACCTGTGCGGGCATTAAAGGTTTAGACAGTTGCCCCTGTTAAACTGGCACTGTACCTAAGCATTACTTTCAAAAGCTTTGTTTCTCAGAGAATGGACCACCTGCTGCAGAATTGCCTTGTGTGTCAGTTTAAAAGTACAGATATCTAGGGCTCATCGCAGGCCTAGCAAATCTACAGCTTATGAACTGTGGTCTGATATTTAGAAATTTAAAATTTTTCCAAGAAGATGCTTCAGCAGACTAAAGTATGAGCCTTCATCAATTAAAATGAAGAGATAAGACTCAGCTTTTCTGTGGTTTAGCTCTCACACCCATTCTCCTACAGATTCAGGCTAAAGGAGGTGGACACGTTGTCTCAACGTTAGACCAGTAAGTAGAACCAAGAAATGAAACATTCTGAACTTTGCTCACTTGTCACCACCCTTATCTGTGGTGGCTGATGAGCAGCTGGCTGTATTTCTCTTAGCTGGCCGACCTAGAATTGAGGCAATTTTACTGATTTCTGAGGGGAAATATTCTTGGTAGTAGCAGAAGTGAACTGCGTTAATGGGAGCTTGTGATTTTAGAAGTTGTTTGTAGCAGAAAATGCTGGAGTTTTGTTTTTCCAGAAAGATGTGATACTTCTTTAAGGAGTTAGCATGGGCACAGCTCAAAAACTTGGCACTCTCTTTCCTATTCCAAACAAGACAGTCAGTTAGCTGTTCTTCTGGAACCTCTGGTTTCAGAGGAGGGAATGGTCATTTCGGCATGTTCAGGATGTGTTTTTTGGGAGGCGGGGGGAGGGTGGTAGGAGCTTTGCATTTATTATAGCATCGAAACCTCACAACGATCATAGGAGTAAGTACTAATAGTGTGTCCCATTTGGGAATGAGAGAATTGAGGAACAGAGGGGTTAAGTAACTTTTCCAGACTAACAACCAGTAAAGTGGCTTGAGAGAAATACAGAATCTCAGAACCCAACCCAGACCTACTTAATCTTGCCAACAACCTGGATGGACAAGAGGGTTAAAATGTGCTAGGTGGAGTAAGTCAGACAGAGAAAGACAAGTGCCATATGATTTTACTTACATGTGGAATTCAAAGAACAAAATAAACAAAACAAACAGATTCAGAGATACAGAGAACATCTTGATGGTTACTGGATGGGAAGGGTATTATTGCTGAGTGAAAAAGGGGAATGGATTAAGAAGTACAAATTGGTAGTTACAAAATAGTCATGGGATTGTAAAGTATAGCATAGAGAATATAGTTAATAATATTATAATAACTATGTATGGTGTCAGATGGGTACTAGATTTACTAGGGTGATAACTTCGTAAGTTTCATAAGTGTCTAATTACCATGTTGTACACCTGAAAGTAATATAATATTGTGTGCTAATTGTAATTGAAAAAGTAAAAAATATTAAAATAAAAGGAAACTAAGACATGTATTTAAAAAAAAAAAAAAGTTCAAATTGAAACAGGTGAATGCTCTCCCTGCAATGATGACAAAAGGCATCTGGAAAATAGCTAAGGCAGCCAAATGTAGAAGAGCCAAGGAGAAACTTTAATATTTTTAAACCAAGACTGCACCGTGGGCTTTTTAAGTCTAATTTCATTTATTTTGTTTTGTTTTTAAAGAATACCTTTATGAAAACCTGTACCATTTCTGTCATAGTCTCTAAGGGCAACGCTCAAGTTATTTCTCTTACTCTGGACTTGTTTAAATAGTATTTCTGCAAACCTAAAAATAAGAAGTGGAGTCTTACATTTCAAAATACTCCCAAGAAAGGTACCATGTTCAGAAAGGTTTCAAGTAGAAGACACCATGCTGATCAGGCAGACGTGACATATCTACTGATGTGGATGACTGTGATATTTGTGTCCTTAAGTATAATTCAGAAAGCAAGATGGCTGACAGTGCTGGTCAAGTCTATGTTGGCACTGTAGAGACCACAAAGGTGGGGAAGCAGAAAAGAGTAAGGATGGGGCCTTGAGCCATGAGTTGTAGTTCTGTTCCAGCACTGGCTACCAGCATGTCTCTAGGAAACTTGATTAATTTTTTCAGGCCACGGGTTTTTCTATTTGGTCAATGAGAGAGTTTTTCAGGTACTGCAATTTCAGCAATCTAGTGGAACCAGGCAGGTAATACAAATGAGCGAAGTCAGCTGCAAGTCGGGAGCCAGTGGGAGCTCCCGAGGGCATGTGCTTCCCTAGAGCGTGCCAATACAGGTCTTCCTGAAGCATTGTACCAGCCAAACAAAACACATCTAAGGCTGAGTTTGGCCTGGATGGACTATCTCTATGGGGCCTTCCAGGACATAACCATAACTTTTAGAGTTCGTTGGCCTTTGGGGAGCAACATTGAGGACACCCAATAGAAGTTGACGATACCATTTCTGTTACTTAAACTGGGGACAAGTAGCAAACTGCTGAGCTTCCCAAGGACTAGCTAAGAATACCATGCCAAAGAGGAACTGCTTTTTTTTTTTTTTTTTTTCCTAAAGGTAATGAGTCTGGAAAAAAAGGTTCTAAAAATGATGCAGGGTTATTCGGGGAAAGTTTCCAAGAAACTTTCTATGCAAAGACATGGAGATGGGGTGGGAGTCTCTAATTTTGTTTATTTTGTTGCTGGGAGAGAAGGTTAAGATTTTAAATAAACATATTCCTAATTTTATTTTCCAGCAAAAAAGAAAAAGGATATGTTTACTGTTCATATTTGTATAATTTATTTTTCTTGATTTTGCTAGGCTTATAAATATTTATATTTGAAAGCTATTAAATGTTCAATTTTTAAATTTTATATTATGAACACTTACAAATTACTGTTAAAATCAGAAATAAATTATATTAAAATAAAATTCTTAAATATACAAAAAAGACTTTAAATGTAGATATGACTGGTACTAATATGAAAGTGCAGCGGTTTGGGTAACATCTCTGGCCCTTTAAATGCAAAAATCTATTCTGTATTCCCAGACAGATGGAGGATCTGCAATTAATTGTAGATGATTATTTGAATATTAATTTAATTCAGTGGTTCTCAAAGTGTGGCCCCTGGGCCAACAGCATCAGCATCACTTGGGAAAAGCAGATTCTCAGCCTCCACTCCAGATCTACTGAATTGGAAACTCAGACTAGAGTCAGCAGTCTGGGCTTTCATAAGCCATCCAGGTGATTCTGATGCTCTCTAAAGTGTGAAAGTCACTGATTTAAGATTTATTGTTAACTGAAGCCACTGGCTAGGGAATGGATCTGAGCAGTGTTTCAATGCTGGCGTTCTTATGTTATCTTCCCCATATTTATAGGTATTAAACTAGTGCACGTTCAAGTATAATGGGTCCCACGACCAACAACCAGGTAATCTAGATGCCGACATCAAAGTGGAGGTACAGTCAACTAAAACTGCCACTGAACAGAATCCAGGCACCTTCGGCAAGTAAGTGGAGGACCTTTCTGGTTATTTATTCATTCTTCATTTTTAGTGCCTATATTGGGTAGTATCAAGTTAAATGGTTCAGAGCATCCTGTTTTAGCAATGATTTGATGCAGCCTGACTTACCTATATAACTCTTCTTATAATATCATCTGGGGAAAAAAAATACTCTTGATTAAAAGAGACCTGCCACTTGTCATTTTTTGTTTGTTTGTTTGTTTTTTAATAATGTGTGTATTTTATCTTCGAGCATAGAAGGAGGACAATTTTATTTGTTTTTTTGGTGTGCAGGAGCAATTTGTCTGCAGTACTTTGGTCTGTTAATGTCTATTATTTGGGGATAATTACGTTTTTTGCTTGTTAATCTTGTGATCTTAAGAATGTAGCCCATTAGTAATCATTATTCTCATATTGTACCTGAAAGAATTAACTACATCTCTAGAGCTTCTACACTGGTGTTCCTTTTTGACACAAGCAGAAATGCTTAGAATTAGAACACAACATGGGCCACTGCCTTGCAGCGATTGATTTGTGAGAGCTTATAAATTGGTTGCTAGGCTTTCTGGGTGACATGTAATAGTAAGATCCTCAAGGGAAGCTCAAAACACAGAGAGTGTTTTCTCCCACTTATTCAAAGTCCCTTGTACTAAGATACAGGATTTAGGCTGTATTTGTTCATTGTAAATGTTTACACATCCTCTCTTTGGTCTCTGAAACCATGTGAAACCAGTTTTTTTCTTTACATTTACACATGCAAATAGCTTATGTGATCAAATATATATATATGTATGTGTGTAAATAGATTATTTAGAAAGTTAACAAAAGCTAAAAATTTTTTAAGTCAGTTGCTATAAATCGTCCTTGATTTTAAAAGTCTCAACCAAATGATAAAAGTTCATCAGCATTCATCCGAGTCTCCTTGGATTTGAGCAGGTTAACCAATCTGCTAGAGGTAAGATTAAACTCTGACTTTTACTCTAAACCCAATTGTTTCCTTATTGTTCATACAATACTTATGACACATCCAGTTGGAAAAACCTAGGTCATGAAAGTCGATGGAAGCGTAGGAAGCATATTTTTTTACTCTTAAATCCACATAAGAATAACTGCAATTGCTTGTATACTCAGTGTTTGGCTTTTTTTCCTGTAGTCTTTGACATCTTTGACTGTTGGATAAAATATGTGCTTCAAGATCCTCTGCAGGAGGATCTTGCAGAATTGCTTTGCTTTTGAATAGAAGTTGGTCATTTGGGAGATGCTTTGCATAGTGGCATGTGAGGACGGGGTGGGGGCAGTCTGATAGGAGTGGTGCACAATAAGGGGGTTTATGGTCTGCAGAGAATTTAAAAACAATAACACCAACCAAAAATTAGTCTGCTTTTTATTATTACCATGCACCAGTAATTCTGAACAATGCCAGTAATAAAATACTCTTTCTACCAATGCAAACTGTTCACACAGTCGACTACCTTCACTCCCCAACCCAATTTGAAATACCAGGCAAGGCGTCTTAAGTGTCTATTAAGGACAGTTTTCAAAGGCTTTCAGTGTTATAGGAGATGTGCCATACCAGGAGACAGAATCACAGAATTTTTGAGCAGGCATTGCCCAGGAAAGTGAACCAAAGGCTATTATTTCTGGCCTGAAAAATGGAACCAGTGGTTCTAGGAAGGCTGCATGCAAGAGCTTGTTCTTAAGATTTTAAAAAGACTTGAGCAATATGATACAATTAAGAAGAAAACCATTCCGTGCATTGAATAAAGAAGATAGCATATTCCAAAGCTAGAGCAGTGAGCCAAGAATAGGAGATGACCTTAGGGAGAGTCTGGTAAACAGCAGACCAGTCATATTGAGTCACACAAGACTCAAATGACAAGTGTCAAAATTTTGTGTTTGGAAGGAAGTTATCAGGTCTCTATGAATAGTAATACCACACGGTCAAAACAATGGTTCTAGAAATACAGGCATACCTCGATGATATTGTGGGTTCAGTACCAGACCACTGCAATAAAGCAAGTTGTAATCTTTTTGCTGGTGAAGGATCTTGCCTTCCATTTGTTAAAAAAACAAACAAACAAACAAACAAAAAAACACCTCCGCAGCACAATAAAACAAAGCACAATAAAACTAGGTATGCCTTTTATTACCAATCAGCTATGAATACTTAGTGGCATGGTTTTGGATAGGGGTAAAATTGGATGTACCTTATTGTAACCCATACGAAACACATGATCAGTGTTATGGTAATGGGTTTTATAGGCAGTGATTCCAGGGCCCTGTTATAGTGCACAATGTTTGGTTCTCCCCTTTGCAGCTGTGTAAAGCAATCTTGACTATGTTGACCTGCCTGTAATAGATATGAGCCCAGAAATGATTTTGGGTGTGGATGTAGGGCTCTACATGCTAGATACTGGGCCTCAGAAAACTTGACCTCTGCCTTTATCATTTTAACATTCCACTGGCTCTTAGTTTTGACCATTGTTCTTTTCATCACTGGGCCTCATGCAAATGAGGTGTCATTTAGGACCAGTGCCTCTCTTCTGTGCTGACCCAGGTCAAAGCATTTACAAAGAATCCCGTGGGCTTTCGAGAGGGCGTATGACTGTGTGGTTCAGACACACATAAGAAAGTTTAGGAGATGAGTTCAGTGCCACTTTAAATAATGGGAACTACTTTGATATCTAATGAAAACTCATTTGCCATGGCATAAACCAGAGTCATCAAACTTCAACAAGAACAAAGAAGAAAGTGACTCTACTTCCCATCTCTGAACACTGTTCATTAGTCCTCAGTGAGCTATGATTTTGTGCATGCTGCTATCATGAATAAGCCACCACATCATTATAGTGGCCGATTTCAAAATAGACGTCAACAATGAGGGTGAGCTTACTTCTAATGT
>NW_006443124.1:2664079-2666116 GCF_000325575.1 Pteropus alecto
ATAGAATGAAGAGTCTAGACCCAATCTGTTGTTACCTTCCTCCACTCAAGGCACAGCATTAGAACTTCCTCGGCAGGGAGCTGAAAGAGATTTGCCCAACAAAAGCTCTGTGCAAATTCCCATCCCTTCTGTGCCAACCAAACAGACCAATGTCAAAATCTTTTCTCTTAATTTTTTTCTTAAGTGCGGCTTCCAAAAGCAGAGGCAGAGAGGAGAAACCACCTAGGAAGGTCCCTTGTAGAAGAGATGAGGGACAGTATTTGTTATGAAGGGGAAGTCAGGGTGGTAAACTGGCCCTACATTTGAGCCAGAATTGTAGTTCTATCTGGATGCCCACTGCTGGGTCCAAAGATCCCAGAATACAGGTTGAAGCTTTTTACGCTAAGAAATTATAAAGTCCTCACCACTCAAGCTCTCTAGACAGCCAAACTTGTAAGTGGAATTTTAAACACTCTTTTGGCAGGTTTCCAAAACGCTTAATTAATTAAAAAAAAAAAAAAAAAACAAAAAACCTTAAATCCTTTCAGAAGATCAGCATTTCTCTTAGCATTGCTGAAATTTTTTTAATGTGCCTCTCAGAGGCATAAACAATCAATGCAACCATTAATTTGGGGTCATTTCTTTCTGTGGCCCAAACTGAAAATTAATTATTTGAAAGATATTCTGATTAACCAGGTCAGGTGGGGGAATGAATAGTGTTCTTCACAGTCTAGCCAGAGGCTTTGTTTTGCTGTTTTAATTTAAGGGGGTAGAATGGAGGGAGAAAGAAACCCCAGAAAATGTCTGTACTGCTTTTTCCAATGATACTTTGATAAACCTTGCCAATAATATATTTTTATTGGATTTAAATATTTAGAGGGGCTTTCAATTTATGGTAACTCCATTTACTTTTTTTATTTGCATTGCCATATATATATATTACATGTACAATATGTTTTTGGTAGAAAATTGTATACGTCTCCAGTTCTTGGGTCTTATTGTATAAATTGTGTAAAAGCTTTTCTCAGCTTCTGAAGCTGTATCATTGCATTGTAAAACTGGCAATTTTTTAAGTTGCTGGTTATCATTCAGGTTTTCTCCCTCTCAGTGAATCAAGTTAGGCTCAAGGTGTCTTCTTTGAAAACTACAACCTTTTTCTCAATCGCTACATTTTTCTCAGTCACACTGAGACTTACCATCCATCTCAACTCTAGGTTTCTCTTTCTGAGTGGTGCCCACAGAAAAATACAGCTTTAATGACATTTTATAGGAAGCTAAATGAATGAAATATTATATGAAATAAACTCCACAAGCTAGAGTTTGGAAGTATATAAAGCATTTCCTCAATTACTCAGAACACTGCTTTCTTTTTCTTTTCCTTTCTTTTTTTTTTTTTTTTGGTGATAAAACTTAAATATGTATTTTTAAATACAGAAGTCACAGCATGTGCCAAATTTGAAAATATCCATGTAATTCACACGTCACAATTTAAGGTCTATAAAGCAAGTAGCTGGACTAATAGTAACAATACTTTCTACATAAAATTGAACATCATCTTCACCACACCCACTGTGTACAGAGTCAGTAACTGAGTAAGAAGGCCATCAGTGGGCCTCTCAAATTACAGCAACATTCTTTCCGTCCACTTCCATTTGCTCTTTTTAGGGGGGAAGAGAGAAGGTATGGCATTTTTATTTATTTATTTATTTTTAATTCTTTAATGTCACCACATATTTGATCCCTTTTGCCTCATTTACCTCCCCCCACCCTCTGGTAACCACTAGTCTATGGAGAGAAGATATGGCATTTTTATTTATTTATTTATTTTTAACTCTTTAATGTCACCACATATTTGATCCCTTTTGCCTCATTTACCTCCCCCCACCCTCTGGTAACCACTAGTCTATTGTCCATGTCCATGGGTCTCTATTTGTTTGTCCTGTTCGTTTGTTGCTTTTAGGTTTACATTCCACATATAAGTGATATCATGTGATTTTCAACTTTTTCTGTCTGGTTTATTTTGCTTAGCATGATTATCTCAAGGCCATCCTTGTTGTT
>NW_006443124.1:2666128-2699683 GCF_000325575.1 Pteropus alecto
ATAGGGCACTTCAGTTGCTTCCATGTCCTGGCCACTGTGAATAATGCTGCTATGAACATCGGTGTGCAAATATCTTTTCGGATATGAATTTTCAAGTCTTTGGGGTAAATACCCAGTAGAGGGATTTCTGGATCATATGGTAGATCAATTCTTAGTTTTTTGAGAAATAGAACTGCTTTCTTGAACATCAGAATACAATATTATCTACTCTTTTGTATTAAGGAAATGCCTGATAAAGTCATAACTAGTCTTTTTTTTTTTTCAACAAAAAAGGTAGGGAAAAAGGGAAGGCACAGGAACTGCTGCAATTTACAGACCAACAACCCATTGAAATCTCAGACTAGTAATTAAGAAACGTGGAAATTAATGTGATTTCTAAGGCACTATTGAGCCAAGAGGCCTTAACATTGCTCACTTATAAAACCACTCTTTATTTTCTAAGTTTGAAATATCTTCAAAGTCTAGGATTGATGGCTGTCTTTAAGAGATGTTTTGGCTGTGGCTCTCCATTCCTGTTGCACACAATCATCAGGAGACTTTATTTCCAGTCCCTTTCAGCATTTCCCGGTTGCCAGCTCTGAGCTCTTGGATACAGCATGAGGTCAAGTTGTTAGTCTTGTTGGTCTTTGACACTCCATCGCAGGTTGAGAAGCTTCAATATTTGTCATGATTCTCCTGGTGCAGCTTCCTATTGATAACAGATGGTTCCTTACAAAACACCACCATTTGATTCTTCTGCCTTAGGGTGGTAATTTTGTCACTTAAGCTCATTACTGATGAGAAAGAGATTAGCTCAAATGACTCTCAGTGATGGAATTAGACTGCAAGAGTGCCTGAGATCAAAGAAATGGGGAGTCACTCAGCCTTACAGTCACTACAATGACTTCCAGCTTTGGGGTATGCATCCAGCCTCCCAGACAGAGGCTCCCCATCATGTGGACCATTGCCCACTCTCCCTTTGTTCATGTAGTATTTATGTGTTCCTAGAAGCTAGATTTTATTGGCTTAGACAC
Source organism: Pteropus alecto (assembly GCF_000325575.1). Taxonomy (NCBI): domain Eukaryota; kingdom Metazoa; phylum Chordata; class Mammalia; order Chiroptera; family Pteropodidae; genus Pteropus; species Pteropus alecto. The sequence goes on from NW_006443124.1 coordinate 2,667,142, forward strand.
CATTCAACACTGGGCACTCCTGTTGGACAGAGTTCATACCAGATAATTTTAGGGGTAACTGACTTCCCTAAGTAACTAGTGAGACCATATAAATGATTACCCAAACCAGGAAACTTCTGAGAGGAAAATGGGGGTATTATTAATAATTATGCAGGGACAATAGCCCAAGACTGCCCTGGGAAAACCAGAAGGTCCGTCACTCTACTTATGACTTATGTTGAGTACTATGTTCCACACATCACTCTCTGTACCAACTAGCTGTGGTAAGCAGTGAGCTGGTTTCACTTGTTATTTGTTATCTAAATTAATAAAAGAAGGAACCTGTTTGGGAAATTCACTATGAAGGGGGAAACCTGGATACCAACCCTAAAATCTCCCATATTCAACCAGTTATCAAGTGTTGCTGATTCTATCTCCCAAAGATCTCTCTCATCCATCCCTGTTTCTTTACCCTCATTCCCTCACCTCAGTCACAATCATCATCATCTTTCCCCTAGATTGTTGCAGTAGCACCCTGAATGTGCTCCCACTGCAGTCTTGCCCTTCTCCAATCAATTCTCTAGATATCAAACTAGGCACTATTCTGGGCACAGGGGATCCAGAAGTGAATGAATAAGTCAAAGTCATGCTCCCAAGGTACTAGCAGCCATGACAGATGACAAATAAGTAAACTAACAAATAATAATTTCAGACTTTGATAAGAGCCATGGAGGTGAGCAACAGGGGGAGGTAATGGAGTAAAGGTGTCAGGGAGGAGGTTCCTTAAATTAAATGGTCAGGGAAGCTTCTCTGAGAGAGTGATATTGGTTTAGATTTGAAGGATTAGGCAAGGCAGCCATGTTGAGAGCCAGGAAAAGGGCATCCCAGGCAATGAGGAGAGAGACCTTAAACATTCAGAGGAAAGGTGCACTCAGGTTGAAGCAGAGCAGGAGGTCTGTGTGACAGGCACACAGTGAATAAGGGACAGGATGGTTTAGAGTCCAGTCAGAGAGTAGGCTAGGGCCAGGTCACCTAATGCCTTGTTGGCCAAGGTAAGGAGTTTGCATTACTCTGAATAAAAATCCAAAGCCATTAAAAAGTGTTAAACAGAGGAGCTGAGGGAACCAATCATCTTTTTTTATTCAAGCGGACTCTTATTTCTCTATGAAGAATAGATCATGGGTAAAAAAAGGATACCTATTGGAAGCCTAGAATTCTCATGCAGACGGGAGAGGATGGTGGCTATGGGAAAGGAGTAAAGCTTTTATTCTATTGGTGGCATCTGTCGCTCCTGAGATGGACTTTTGCAATTAGACATATATCTTTCAAATGCACCCCACTCTCTTTTTATTATCTCTTGAATGCATAATTACTGCCATGCTTTTATTTCATTGAGTGTTTGTTTCTTAAACTTTATCCTTTGAAAAACAGATTTTTTATTTGTGTTTTTTGTTCATGTAGCTTTGTATACATTTTTAAACTAGCCAACTGTGAGGTATTTAATTTTAGAGAATGAATATTAAAATTCTGGAAATGCCTAAAATATCTAGAAAGTGGCTAGGAAATCTATCACAATGAGTTTAAAACTCAGCTCCTAACATTGATTTTATTTTGGAAAATTATGAATACGTAAATCTACTACTCTCTAATGTTTGATGCTGTCCCTAATTGCAGTTATAGTGGTTTTCTGATTGCTAACACAATGAAGACTTTGTTAAGCTTTAGAGTAAATAATCTAGTGTTCCAAAGTGATGGAACAGTACTTTCAGCATCTGGTGAAGTAAGATATAATCATGTCTGATGACTGAATGGTTGGATGGATGGATGGATGGATGGATGGATGGATGGATGGATGGATGGATGGATGGATGGAGATGGCAACATAGATCCAGAAAATAGGGATGTAGATGCAGGCATCCATATATTCATCCATGTGTATTCTCATATATACAAATCTATGCCACGGAGAGGATGGTCTGTTGTTTTTAGAGGCTGTTAAAAATGTTGAGTCCTGCTTACCTTCCATTCTTTAAAAAATCAAGACCTACATTCTTTGTATATTCATTTGTTTTCTCCAAGGAGTAGTGACAGTTAATACTTGGCTGTTGAAGCCTAGTTTGATTTCATTTGAGAATTAGGCATTTGCTTGTTTGCAGAGTAACAGAAATGCTTTTCTTAACTGTCTTGATATGTCCCCCTGTGCAAGGAAGACACGTGCAATACAGATGTGTCTGTGCCCATTTTCATCATTTTTAGCATGCTGGCTGTCGGAAGTCTGCAGGAGGAAATACCTTCATAATTAAATTCTCCAAGGCTGATAGTTTTTGTTGTTCAGTCTGCTGAATGATTTCACATGTGTTTTTTGCAGAGTCAGAATTTTTTAGCGATGCACAGTGATGATTGTTTTCTTGGTAGCATTAAGTTCTTTTGGCTGGTAGGGTGGGGAAGTTATTTTAATTGCATGAATAACAGGCAATTTCAGTTAGGAAGAGATATGTGTTACCTCTTGGCCATTTAAAATATATTTTTAGGTCAAATAATTATGATATGAGGAAAAGGTTGCACCATTATTAAATGAATTTCAGATTTTTACAAGAGTTCTGACCCCCCCCCCCCATTTTTCTTCATAAGGAACAGCTCTAAAAAAGAGTATTGAAAATTTCAACTCTCATACCCAGTAGTCCCCCAGGATTCTGTATTGATTTTATCTGTAGATCATCTCCTCAGATTGTGTTTTAGCAGACATGCCCCTGGAGGAAAATATTGTCAAAAAAAAAAAAAATAGTCCTTTCTAGACCCACCCAGAATGACATAATATTAAGTGTTTTCCATATTCAACAGTGATACTGTTTTGAGAACTCACAGCCGGTTTTAGTTTAGTTAAATCCACTGTTTTCTTTCTCTATTTGGTTCATAATTTCCCAGGGGCTTGCTACCTTTGGGCTTAGCTTGAAATGCAGCTTTCTTTCAGCAGAGATCACTATCTGGTATATTTAAAGCAATTTAGGGTCCCTGAATGAGAAGCTCCGTTATAGACAAAGATAGATTTTTATTAGCTATGGAAATATTTACTTTATTAGATATAAAGTTATTATAAAATACGTTGTTATAAAGTTATCTTATAAAATGGAAACAAGAAAAAATATATTTCATTGTATGGGTTGCACATTTTTATCTCTATGTAAATTATTTGTAGGTGACCAACCGGGACCGAGGTGTTTCGTGGAATGTAGAATTTTTCGTGCTAAAAGTGGGCAGGTCCCAATCACTGCCACCGTAGAAACTATCCACTTACTTAAGTGCCCCAAAACAAAATAATTATTTGCCACAATTCTGTAGATTGACTAGGTGATGGGTCTGCTGTTCTCACTGGGACTTTCAATACGGCTGCTTGGCTGAGGCTGGATAGGGTAAGATGACTGGGGCCTTAGCAGAGAGGATCAGGCCTCTCCCTCCGTGTGATCTTTCATCACAGCATGGGGCCCTCAGGGTTCCACAAGAGCAAGAGTGGAAGCTACGGGTCCTCTTGACACTATGTCACACATTGCCACTTCTACCACTTTTAGTGATCAAGACACAAGGCCATTCCAATTCAAGTCACAGGAATGTAGACATCACCTTTTGATGAGAGGAGCTGCAGAGAATGTGACCATTTTTAATCCACCACAATTCCTAATATATATCTTAGGATTCTGAGATTCAGTAAATTTAAGTAACTTTTCCAAGACCACATAGCTCCTCAGTGGCAAATCCAGGATTTTAATCCAAGACTATGTGCCTGAAAAACTCATGAGTTTTTCATGGGTTTGAGTCACCATGCGCTGATGGAATATAACTATATTACCCAATAATTTAGGGAACAACTGAGCATTTTCCTGCTGTTCTGGGGTGGGGCAGAGGAGATAGAGGTAGAGGAGGAAGAAGATGGAGACAGAAGCAGTGATCTGTGATGTCTGGATAACCAACATCACAGGAGTTTGTCCAGCTTGTTTTGAGAATATAATTCATATTAACCTGCTTCTGTAAATACATTTGGGTTCCTGCTGTCCTCCCACTGCTATTTGAATACAACATTATTTCCAAAAGTAAATTCTCCTATGGGCCTCAGATTTATTGTATTCTTTGTCTTGATGCATTCTGTTACGCACTGGCCTCATTTTTTTTCCTATATAAGCATTTGGATCATCTACAGCTGAGAGTTTGAAAGTACGTAAGACAGTTGCCCTAAGTTTGTTGTTTCCAAAGTGTGGGGAGCCCTGACACCCTTTTAGGGAGTCATTGAGGTCAAAACTATTTTTATAATATTTAATATTATTTGCTTTTTTCCACTCTTATTCTCTCTTGAGTGTAGAGTTTTCCAGAAGGTACATGATGTGTGTGATATTGCAATAGATTGTAGCAGAAGCAGATATGAGAATTCCATTATTTTCTATTAATACACATTGAAGTGATTTTTTAAATGTAAAACAACGACATTCTTCTGTTTTCCTAATTTTTATAAAAGTTATTTTTATTAAAAACATTATATTGCCATGTAGATTTTTAGTAATTTTTAAATTAAAACACAAATATTTTTAAAGTTTCTAATTTAATTTCTCACATGTTAAATATCTATTAATAAAATGCACATAAACTAAAGCTCTTTCTGGTCCTTTAGAGCAGGGATTCCCAAGCCCAGGGCCACGGACCACTACCAGTCAGTGGCCTATTAGGAACCGGGCCGCATAGCAATAGGTGAGCAGTGGGCAAATGAGCAAAGCTTCATCTGTATTTGCAGCCACTCCCCAGCGCTAGCATCACCACCTCCGCTCCGCCTCAGATTGTCAGACATTAGATTTTCATAGGATCACCAGTCCTTGGTGCCAAATAGTTTGGGAACCGCTGCTTTAGAGTCCTGAAAGCAAAAAGTTTAGAATGATTCTCATCATCATCTTACCAGCTGCCATTTTCTGAGTTCCTACCAATCCCAGGCCATTTCCTACACATTCTCTTTTAATCCTCCCAGCAACCGTATCAGAAAGGTGCCCTATTAATCCCCAAGCCCCAGAAACATAGACTGGTGCTCAAAATCATTAGTCATAGAGCTCATACACTATGATGCTAGAATTTGAAGCTAGTTCTGACTCCGGAGTCAAATTTGGAAGAATAACCTCCTCAGTGTAACTATTGTTTTGCTGGACAGAGAGAAAGAGGGAAGCAGAGGTCAGGAAGACTTAGGAGGGTTATCTGAGATGGCTCAGGCAGCCAGAAACAATGACTCTCTGCTGTCTGTACTATGAATAGTCCACCCGTCAGAATAACTTGTCTTTTCAAATTGTAACTTTTAGAGAAAGAAATTCCTTCAAATTCAAGTGATATTCTGGATCTGGTGGGTTTTAGTTCCCCATTATAAGAGGCATTTCTAAGAACATTATGCAAACTCCACTGACAAGGACAAAACATTTGTTCAATTATCATATTCTAAACTGCAGAAATATATGTTTACTGCCTTAAGCAGATTTTCCAATTACTTTACAGATCAGCTTATGCATTTTTGTTTGTTCGAGTCTCCTTTGGAATAGTAAAACAATTGCAGTCATTTATCAAACACTTCTTCCATGTCAGGCAATGAGAGAAAGACTTTCTATCGTGATCTCTGTGAATCCTCAAAAGAATGCTCTGAGGCAGGCAGAGGTTCTTCCCTCCTGCATTTACAGATCAAATGAGGCTTGCAGAGGTGAAACTACTTGCCTGAGTTCACCCAGCTAGTACATAGGTGTTGAGTCAGGGATCAAACCCAGGTCTAGGTGGTTCCCAGCCTGAGATTTTAACCAGGCTGCTCTGCATGCCCCCTGAAAGGCAATGTCAATTTGTCTATAGAAAGGAGTTCTCCAACATAAACTTGAAGTTGCCCAGATGAATTAGGAAAGGGACATAACTTTACCTTCAGGGATTTTAAAGAAAAACCCAGAGATGCAACCTGTTCATAAAAAGAGAAAATCAGTACAGTTCTTTAATTTTATCCTTAGCTTAACCCCTTCACTAACACCTAGCAGTTAACAGTGTACAGAAAAAGGCAAAAAAGTTCTCAACTATATCCAGGACCACCCAGAGACACTTTCAGAGGACCACCAATACCAACCGAGCTTTGGTTTTAATCGTGTCAGGCATATCTTCCTTCTGCCTGGAGGGGCTGTCCTTCCTTCAGTTTTAAAATGTTATGATCACAGCAACAATGTTAGAAGTGATGGGAAAGCTGAGGCTCCGCGTGTGTCAACAACAGATGTGCACGTCCCCTGGAACACTGGAAAAAGACAGTGATAGAATTTCCCTTAGGGCTGCGCTCCAGGTGCACTGGCAGGGCGTGGGGACAAAAGCTCTCGTGATTTATATTGACTGCTGAGCTAACCAGGTGCCTTCAGCAAGAGTTCCAGTGGCAAAGTTGGGCTTTAGCAACCTTCACAACGACCTTCTGATTCCTTCTAAAGGTCCAGGTTGCTGCTACTGTCTTAAGAAGCCTAGAATTTTGGCATAGAAAAGCATCATCTCCAGCCCAGCCTCTTACATAATTTGAATAGCATTTGTAAATTGTTTGAGCAATTATGCAGAGGAATTCAATATACTGTGAAGACATATCTGACCAGAGCAGCTTGTTGTTGCTTAGGAACCTAATATTAGAGACACGAAACAGACAACTTTTGTCATTCTAAATCCATGCACTTAATTATCTCCACCCTTAATTAGCTCCAGAAACAAAAACAAGCAAATGTGTACAAATCTGGGTAATGCAGGAAGATGACCACAGAGTAGAGAGAGAGTTGTGCCTGTGAACTCCTTTCTGCCACCTGCCCTCTCTCTGATGTCCTTGTCCAGGAAGGAAATTAATCCATCTGAGCTTTCTATGACCAGTATTGCTATCTGGCCATTGTTTTTGAAACAACAATACCTGTGAGTTATCTCTTAGGCATTGTTATCTGAGGAATTTTATTGAATCCTATAATTTTTTATAACTTTTATGATACTTTAAACAGCAATCAAAGACAGAGTTTGTGCATTTCTCTTAACTCCTCTGAATTATAAGACCATAGCTGAGTTCTTATCTCTGTCACCGTAATGCCACCACCCTAAGTGTCTTAAAATTAGTATATAAGTAAATAATTCTACAAGTAAAAACAGTAACAGCCATGGGGCTATTACTATGTGTTAGTATACCAGGGGCTTTATCCCTAAGAAGTGGGTACTATTGATATCCTCAGATTATCCCCATTTTATAGACTGAGCAGTACAGCCCAAGGCTGGGGTCCCACGGCTAACAAGCAGCGAAGCCTGTGCATTTAACCATTGGTCCTCTACTGCTTTCAAATGCCTGTTGACTGAATGAGCATCTTTGTAGTTCATATTTTCTCTTCCCTTCTTCCCCTTTCTCTCTTTCTGTCTCCTCCATGAGTCTCAGCTGTCTTCCTTTTTCCCCTGAATTTACTGACTGGGGGTTTGAAAGAGCACAGGGAAATCATCTTTTTGTTCGCCTCTGAAATCTTCAGTTACTTTCTTTGAGGTTTGTCAGCTGACGTGGAACCCAGCAGTTCATCAGGGTTCTAAACTATGCCCATCACCTTTCTACCAGCACCATGTCCAAGTGGATGGGGACGCCTCCATCCTCTGTTCCTTCTTGTTAGTTTTGCTCTTCTTTGTTTGAAATAAAGACAAGGTGGTTTTGTTTGTTTACCTTCTATACTCCTTCCCAGGTGGAATGAGCCTGGAGAAAACCAGGCTTTTTTCTTTTTAAGTTTAGTTTTTGTTTTGTTTTGTTTTGGAGTCATGGATAACATTTTTCAAATCCTGTTTTCTAATTTCATATCTACTTAAATTCTTAAGTGTTGGCCAGGCAAACATTTCTCGGCCCATACAATAGCTTTGAGGAGAGGTTTGGAGGAGAGTCAGGCCAGGTGATTAAGAAGCAGAGAACAGGGAGACTGGAGAGCAGGTAACATGGTAGGTACACAAAAACATTGTAAACTGCGTAATATTTCAAGGAGAGCCTGGTTCTGGATTAGTTATCTCCAGAAACAAAAAATATACTTCTACCTGGATTCACATGCCCTGTTTGCTTGCCCCATGGTGCACATATGTGCAGACACTATGAGTATAATTCAAAGGGATCTCTAACTCTAGAAACCTCATTGGAAAAGAAAAAAATTCCCATTGACAGTGACAGCCATATTCCTTGGATAGCAACTCAATCTGCTAAACCTTAGTTCTCTCATCGGTAGAATGGAAGTAGTAGGCACTCTCCCTCTCAGATCTGTTGTGAAGATTGTATTAGAGAAGACATGCAAAGCATCTAGCATGTAACTTGGTCCACAGTACGCAACAAAAGGTAAAGTATTTCTCTTACTGGCCTCTGTTCCTAGCATGAAAATCACTTATGAGTTTAGGTACCATCCCTCATTTTAAAATACTCCTCCCCAGAGTATATGTAAAGTATTCCTTTAACACATTATTACGTACTAATTTGTTGGCATTAGGAGATGAATAACTAAAATTCCCCAAGAGCAGAAACTAATAATAGTGACTATCATTTATGGAGCACACACTACATCCCAGGCAAGAAGCTAAACACGCTATGGTTAGTATTTCATTAAATCCTCTCAACGACTCTATGAGGTGCTATTATAAAGGCTGGACAGCTTACCTAAGATCATTGGACTTCAAATGGTAGAATTGACATGTTGATGCCAGCATCTTGTTACTACGCTCTGTGACCCCTAATATGCTTTAGTGGGATAGAAGAGGTCCAGAGAATGCCAAGGCAGGCTGGGCCTCTTTAGAGTGGGTTAGTTATCTAGGCAAAGAACACAGGGTCACTTGGCAGAGAGGAAATATAAGGGTTCCAGCAATAGGATGGCAGTGGGAGATATAGAAGAGAAAGTGGGGGACTGTTCACAAACTGCACTTTCTCGAACACCCTTGTCTTGGCTTCCGAGTTCTGACTGCTCTCTCTTTCCCACCTCTCTGTGCTTCTGGCCTCTGACCTGGTCCCATAGCATACCATATACCAGTGGGTTTTTGTATCTGCTGTTCTATCTGCCACCAGTCCTTTCTCAAGTAGGGACCATGTCTTTCCTGTAATTGACCCTTAACACCAAGACTGGTTCCTGGCAAATAGTAGTTGACCTATATATTTGAATAGATAAACGATTAATGAATGAACAAATGAATAAGGCTTTTTAGAACTTTATCTTGTGCTGGCTCTAACCAGCTTCTGTATCCAAGATCTGCAAACTTGCGATTGCTCTTTTTTTCGTGTCTTATAACCTCACTTAAACACCCACATTCATATGTTTCTGCTATTCAATCATCTGTTCTCGCCTACTCAACTGGACAAAGGGAAGGAGACTAAACAGGCTCCGATGCCGCCTCCCTCTCACCTCTACTACTCCTCGAAGAGTGAGCAAGAACTAGGCCACTTCACAAAGCCTTCTGCCTGTTGGTATCCTGCTGCCTTAGTGTCCCTGAGTAGGATTCTCTGCCTAACAGGAGCGATGTCAGAAGTCTTCAGAGATTAGTGGGATTAGGTACTTGGAATTCCTTGGGAGAAAGAGTGATCTATAAACAGAAAGCTCAGCCAGTTCTAGGTTCCGTGCCCTAATCGTGGAAGGTGGCCCTCTACGTCATCCCAAATGCATATTAGATGGCACAAGATAAACCATTTAGGTGTTTTATTCTAACATATAATTTAATACAGAAAAATACAAAGACAACAATAAGTATTCTCATTCTCCCTGCCCAGATGCTTTCTATTTAAAAAATAAAATAAAATTAATATATGTCAGGTCAGAAATTTTTTATTCTGAGTTTTGACTAAAACTTACATATTTAGAACTATGCAGTATCACACAAGAGTATACTTTTATTTGGAGTAATTGCAATTCATTCAACTGATTATTGTTAATCAAAGGGCAGAGTAGGGCTTGAAGTGGCAGATCATTTGCATCTATATAGCACTAATGAATATTGTACAGACCAGTCTGGTTTCACACTGGCTTATAATTGGCAGCCAAATGTGGAGACACTGGTTCATTCTTATGGGTCATGTAATATCTAGAATTAGTCAACAGTTGTATATTAGTTATACTGTATAGCAATATTACCACAAACTTAAAACAATATCTATTTACTGTTTCATGGTTTCTGTGGATCAGGGATAGGAAGATTGAAACAAAAAAAGAAGGAAGGCCAAGGCAAGGAAGCATTGTCAAGTTGGCATGTGTTGTGGATTTCTGGTGCTCAATTTTATAGGTCCTCCTGAGGAGCTTTGTGGAATGCATTTCTGAAGGAGAGAGGGGAGAAGCATGTATCTATATTTTGAGTTGCCCATTGTTCAGTGGTGGCTCCACGGGCATTAACTCCCCAACAGTTCTGAGCTGTGCATTTGTCAGAGTAGCTTCCCAGAGACACTCATGCCTCAGCACTAGAAAAAGCCCCAGGCTTAACTAGGTCCTTTGTAAGGCTGAAATCAAGGTGTTGATCAGAGTTAGAGTCTCATCAGAGATTCATCTGGGGAAGGAGCCACTTCCAAGGTCACATGGTTATTGGGAGAATTCCTTGCAGGCTGTCAGGATGAGGGCCTCAATCTCTTGCTGGCTGTCAGCTGGAGATTTCCCTCAGTTCCTTGCTATGTGGCCCTCTCCATAGGCAGCTCACAGCATAGAGCAACTCGCTGCTTCAAAACCAGCAAGGGAGAGCATCTCCTTCAAAGATAGTCATTACAATCATAGGTATTATAATCACTTATATTCTGTATTCTTAGCCATATTTTATCAGAAGTAAGTCACTGGTTCTGTTTACACTCAATGGGAAAGGATTACACCATGGCATAAACACTAGGGAGCAGAGTCATGGCTGTCAGCCACAGTGGCTAAGGCATGAGGTCAACAGGGCCAGTATAAATTTAGCTACTTTATGAATAGTATTAGCAGCTAACCCGAGCTTGCATAAATTCAATTTTGTGCAAGCATCTATAACCCCAAGAAAGGAGTCAAATTTTTTAAAAACCTAATACAGTGTCAATTATCAAATACCCAAATCCCTTAACAAAAATATTTTTGTTTTGTTTGCTTTTGTTGATCTGAAAGATATATACCTCTCCAATACCATCACTTCTAGCATTTAGTTTTCCAGAGAATGGAAATTAAGTCACTTTTACATTTATTTCCCTATGTAAAATTGTTCCATGCATTTTTCTTGACACTGTAGTGTTTGGCTATTAAGCATAACTTTATAAAGAGCATTAACAAAATTATACAAATATACTAATTAGGTCAAGTCATTGAAGCTTTAAAGAAAAAAAAATATCCATTTCCTGTCCCTGGTTTTCCCCTTAATTAGAACTAGGAGAGCCACTGTATAGTATACTTATTTTTCATAATGTTTGTGAGAGCATGTTTATTTTTCCTTTGTTATGCTTAATGTGGTACATCTTACAGATGTTGAGAATATTTCAGGATGTCTTGAAGAGACAATGAAAGATTGTGGTTTAACAACAAAGCGTCTTGCAGCACTGAGGCCTGTTGGTAACTGTTGGATTGTTGAAGTGTAAGATTCTCAGTTAGTCTTCAAAAGGAATGTGCTTTTGGCAGGGGAGAGCTGCATATGTTTGTGTGCACTTCAGTATCCTTTATGGTTAGTTTCCCCAAAGGCTTATTGTACTTATTGCATCATTTATTTTTATTTGTAAGAGTATTTTGGAGGCTTCAGAATGGTTGTAGAATCATTACCGTTTCTAGCTGTAAATGGTTATGACTGCCTGTGGAAATTGTGTTGAAAGCAAACAAAAGTAAATAAAAGTCTCTCTTCTTTACCTTTCTTCTTTATCTGCATTTCCAAGCACTCTGAGTGGGAGAATCTGACTCTTTGGGGTCACACAGGGCCAAGCTAGTTCTGATTCGTGACATTTGTCTCCCAAGAAGGGCTACATGGATTTTGGGGTGTAGGTGAATTGCTTGCATGAAAAATTAAAGCTGGCATATTTATTTTAAAGGTCAGAGTGGAGTTAATGACCCTATAAAACTCCTGACACATAAATTTATTTTTCTCATCCTTCAAATGAAGTAACAAATCGACTATCTAATGCTGAGCAAGTTGATGCTTCTGACCTAAAAGTCTATAAAATGGGTAACCTGCCAGGGCACTGGAAAAGCAATCCATCTGAAGAAAGCAGAATTAGTTTTAACTATTATTAGGTACCTTAAAATATCCTCCTCGGCCCAGACAGTTAAGTACTCAAATTATTTTTCAACATGCTTATATTTCCATTTCTAATACCAAATAGAACTTGAGAGAAGTCTTATTATTCAAAAAACATATTTTCCATAATATACAAAAAGCATTGATGGTCTCTCCTCTGAAACTCTGCATGTAGCTTTGCATGTGCCGTGTGGTAAAGTTGTTATTAGTCTTGTTTCTGTTCATGTTCTGTGGTGTGTTGTCACTTATCGTCGATTAAATGTCTATTGCGTATAATGTGTTGGAGCAGAGACTGTGAGAAAAGAGACCAAATCCTTTTCCTCAAAGAGCTCCCTATCTGCATAAACTCATAACCCCGACCTTCTTAAATCCTCCAGTGGCCTTTGAGATGAGATCCACCTCCTAGACAGAACTCATGAAATTCCAGATGATCTAGCCAGCACTTGCCTTACATTAGAAGCTTCAACAATTCAACCAAAGAGGTGCTATTGTTCCCATTTGGCAGGTGCAGGAACTAAGGCCAAATGAGAAATAAATAAGTTTGCAAACTATTCCTAGGTAGCAGAGGGGGATTCAAGGCCAGAGCTATTATCCCCTAAATCTTTGATCTCCTTTTATTCTCCTAACCTATGATTACATGATAAAACAACCAGTCAGGAAGGTGAGGAACAATCACTGTAAAATACATATCTTATGAAGCTAGGATTGTATAGCAGCCTCAGTTGAAAAACACTAGATTAAAAATGAGAAGAGCTAAGTTCTACTCCCAGCTCTACCAATAATTAGCTCTGTGAGCTTAGAGAAGTCACCTTACCCTATTTTCTTCATTTGTGAAGTGATGAAAGTCTACTAATAATTTCTAGGCAATATCCCAAATCTGGTCTAAATAGTCAGGGAATTCTGTGAATTTGGGGTCCATACTTGGAAATTTCCCATATGCATTAGCATGTTAAGGGAGCCATGAGGTCCTGCATGGAGAAATCTGTTAACACAGCACTTAGTCCTATCTCACAGAGCTCATGTTCCCTAGAAAATAATTTCAGATATAATTTTCCAAATTCTCTGTAGTCTCTAAAATTTGATGGTTGACATTTTCGTTTGTGAAATGTTCCATACCTACAACCCGTGTGTTCTCTTTTAATTATGACTTTCTACACACCCCCAACCCCCAGGACTGAACACAGTGGGCCACAAATAAGTGCTATTGACTGATTTATTCAGCTCTTAAGGTTAATGTATTCTAAACAGTGCTTATTTAATGTTTGGCAAATTTTAGCCTAACATAGAACAGTTCTGGGATGGGAAGCATTGTGCTCTGGAAACGGTGAAAACCACCAACTCTCCCTTGAGCCAGCCAGAGAGATGCCAGATGACATTTCAGTACCATTTGGCTATGAGAGCTCTATTTAAATGCAAAAACAAAAGATAAATTCTGTCTCTGGTTAGCAGACTTCTGATCTAGGGTCCTGTCTGAATTTGGTCTGTGGAAAATCAAAGCATTTGGTGTTGGGTGTCATTAAGCAGCTACTCTATGTGACAGCCTTTTCTTTTTTTTTAATCCCCTCTCTAGTAGTTTACAAGATAAATTGGCTAGGCTAGATTCTCCCAGAGAGAAAATACTCCTTTCATCCTTAGTGCCACTTTGTGTCTACTTCAGCAATAAATTACAAAATGCCACCCTCATGGTTTGAAAGACCTTATTCACAATGAAAGTGCCAAAGAGTTTCCCAGGAATTGACTATGCGGCATTTCTTATTTGTGTATGCCCAAGAAAACAAAGTAAATTTAATATTCATTATAATACCCGAAATGGAGTTTTAAACAGGACAATTGTTTTTAATAAAATATCTTAAAATAGCATCGCTTTTTATTCTTTGGAAAGCATGTGTGTCAAAGTAATTTAATGTGGTAATAAAACTTTTTGCAATGTACAGAAAAGAATAAAGAAGCGTAACACTTTAAGAGCTGTATAACTCTACCTGAACCTATTAATGAAAAATATTTCTTTTATCTTTATGTTAAAAAAAAGATCCTGTGTAGATTAGGTGATGAGAAAATAATTTTAATACTGTAGGTTCATAACTCAACATTGAGAAAAATATTTTTGCTTCCAAATTTTATAAGTGCAAATAAATTGTCAAAAAAAAAAGAGGTCTTTTCTTCTGGCCGTATTGTATAATAATAACATTGCACATAATGAAATTATACATAGTTGAAAGCTGCAGTATAAAATAGTGATTAAGATAAAAGAATCAACTTTGAGGTAGAGTGTGGATCATAGCTCTGCCACTTACTCTAGGAATAAAGTTTTTAAAAAAATCTTTGAACCTCAGTTACCTTATATTTAAATAGAAGTTTACCTTCTTCACAGGTTGTTTCAAAGATAGAATGAGATAAAGTCCATGAAACAATTATCAAATGCCTGCCACATAATAAGCAAGAAAGGACCAGAGGTGGGGTTGCTTTGGCCAAGGAACAGCATCTCCCTGTTATCTTCTGGACCCCACCCCTCTCCTGTTGGTTTCATCTGCAGAAGTTCTGGACCTATTATTTATGCACAATGATCTAATCTAAAAGCTCTTGCCCAGAAACCCCTTGTGTATCATTGGCTCAAGTTGGTCACTGGCAAAGTTGGGGCTCATGGACCATGGCATTAAACCATAGCCAATACTGTGAATTCTGGATAATTCAATTAAACAAATGTTCTGTTCAACCTAATGCTTGTCAGGCATCGTGCTATACTTTGAAGTTAAAATGATGATTTAAACCAGAGATTTGGCATGCTTTTTCCTCAAAGGTCAAATAGGAAGTATTTTAGGCTTTGCAGGTCAAGAGGTAAAATCAAGCATATTATGTAGGGACTTATATACCCATATAAAATGTACCCGTTAAAAATGTGAAACCATTCTTAGCTTACAGGCCATAGACGGAGGGCTTGGTCCATGGCCAGAGTTTGCTGGTCCCCAGTATACACAGCTCTGCTCCCTATCCTCATGGAGCTTCACTTTATCCAAAGAGTGACATGGTATGTTGGCATTTTTTCCCCTCCCTCTCAACCCTCCTTGTCATTTGAATGAAGCTGAGCCTATTAGTAAAATTATTTTTCCAGTGTCACCTACCTAGTCACCAAATCTAAGAAATCATTGGTCAGGGGGAACGCACCAAAGAGCAACTGCCGATGATCTTCTGGTGTTTAATTTAAGGCTATAGCATGAAAATATACACCAGGTCAGAGATTCGTAAGAGCTCAGTATCAAGGGAGAAAACATTTACCAGGAAATTGCCCCTTCAAATACTACCTTTAAAAGGTCATCACAGACAGATGGTAAAAGAGCTAAACAGCACTATGCATACATAGCCAAGTCTTCACACCTACATGTAAATGGACCTCTGCATATACAAAGCAAATACCTGTTTAGCCACAGAGGTTTCCCTAGAGGCCATGCAACTACACACTCCTAAACTATACACCACATCTGAGACCACAATGTAAACTTATCCCAGACTGTCACTTTCTGTTGGAAGCAAAGCTACTCCCCGACAGGTAGAAGGACTGGGACAAGGAAGGCAGTGTGCTGGCACTCCTCAGGGCCCATTTAAAAGATGCACACGCTGAGTCACAGAGGAAGTAGGAGTCTGCACTCAGCTCAGGGCTCAGCCATTTGCTTTCCCGTCATCCGGGAATTCCCCTACAGATAAGGGGACTAAGCCACGCACTGCCTAACTTTGCCTACCCTGTTTTGTTTGCTTTTGCAGCTTTATCCCACCCCCCACTCCCGCCACTGCCTTCAAGTTTTTGGTGCTCATTGGCCTTTTGTGTGTTAAGAATGTCATGTGGGGATTGAAATCTGTGAAAGAATTATTTTGCTTCCATTCGTCAAGTTGAAGAGAAGGTGATAGGTAGGGCTGGTGCTGCAAATCAAGATAGGTGTGGGAAGTTATAGCCTCTGTTTGAAGTAACAATCATTAAACCATGTGATTTTTCTTTTGATATTTTTCATCCCAAGAACAGTATTCAAAGTACATGAACCACTCCTAGTAATTCTAAGCTGACCAATTAAAATATATCCCAGAGATCTTCACACTTAGAGACAGGAAAAGACAGAACTGAAAATTTTGAGCCCATTATCTGCTTGGTCTTTTGTCTCTTTTTTCCTGGTAGTCAACCACCAGTAGGATCCATGAGTTTATAGTGGTGTATAATTATCTCTGTGGGCTAAACAGTGTTTGTTTATTTGCTTGTTTGTTTGTTGTATATTTTAGGCTCTACAAGCTCCTAGAAAGGCTGCACAAAGAAAAATAAATAGATGATATGTCTATTTCAGTTATCTTTTAGTGATTGGAGAAATTAAAAAAAAAAAAAATCCAAAACGACCCAAACATCCAAAACCCACAATATCTTCCACAGCATGTCCACAGCATGAAAGTTCTCTTCTGCAATTTTCCATAGCCCTTAACAATTTGTGTTTTAAAATGAGTTATTTTATAACTTTTCTAATTGATTCTTGAGTCAATGAATCTTGGCATCCCCTTAGAATGTGCATTTTTCTCAGGGTAGAGAATTTAGGTTTCTATCACTCGTGTTTGCTAGTATTATGCTAAGTAAATGGTGGTCATTTTCATTTGTCTTATACAAGGATACATATCAAGAAGGTAAAGTAATATTTAAGTGTTTTGAGTCATATCTCTGTAATCAGTTTTTTCACCTGTACAGTGGGGATAATGATCACGCCTATCCTTGTTCTAAGGGCCATGCATACAAATGCATATACTATATGGGACGTGCTTGGCATAAGCCAAGCACAGAGTAACTGCTCAGTACATGGCTGCTGCTGTTTTCATTGCTAATATTCTTCCCCATCCCCACCCCACCCCAAAAATACCCTTAAACATTGAGTAACAATCTGGGGTTAAGACCATTTGGGATAAACAACAGCAAAACCTGGTACTAATTTTAGAAGCAAGCCCGAAGCCAGACAGCTTTTTTTTCATTTTCGGAAAAGCCAAAAGAGGATGATGGTCCAGTGTGACCTTGACAATAAAAATTAGGATAATTTTTTATTTTTCAAAGAAGCTCAGCATATGGTTCCTGAAACAGTTCACTTTCTGGGCATAAAGTGTTATTCATACACTCGTTTGAGCCAACACCGTGCAGATCCCTGGATTGCTTTTCTCTCTGGATCATCCCAGGGAGAGCTGCCATGTGTATGCTCTGATTTTTGCAGATAGTAATAGGGACACAAAAGCATGTCACTGACTGGCTTCAGGTCTGGGTTTCTAATTGGTAGCAGAGTATTTGCTAGTGCTTCTTTTGTATTCTCCCACTGAGCTGCCAAAGTGGTTTTGGACATTTTTCTACTCTATTCTTCAAGATTTGGTCAGGCAAGCAGTATAACCTGTTGGTGGCTCAAGTATCTCGCCGTTTTCTGCTGGTCTTAAACACAGTTTTTGAATGTATTGAGATTCTGCTGGTTGTAAGAGACAGAAAACTAAATACAAAATGAGCTTAAGTAAAAACGTGAACTTATTGGCTCGTGTAAATGAAAAGTCCAGGGTTCGAGAGGTTTCAGGGGCTTAAGGAATGTCCCTAGGCCTTGTTTTTCTTCCCTCTCCTCTGCCTTCCACAGAATCGGTTGCATTCCCAGATATCCCCTGCTGCTCCCTGGAAGCTGTAGGCTTACATCCTTCCAGGATCAGGTATAATCTGAAAGGTAGGACCAGAACCCTCAGCTTGACTGCTGTTGGCCTGAATTGAGTCAGTGCCCCTCCCTAAACCAATCACTAGGGCTAACAGAAGGCAATTCTCTGGCCGCTTAGGCCCGGGCCAGATGTGCATCCCTAGTGAACCACTTGCAGTGAGGCTGACTCTACTCAAGCGCTTGAATTGAGAGCAGAGGAAGAGTGAGTTATCCTCTAAAAGAAAAAAATGGTGACACTATTTCTAAAAGAGTACTTAGTAGCCAAAAAACAAAAAAATATGGTAAGGAAAACTAATGAAGGGGAGCAAAGTCGGGAATGACATATGTCTCCCTCCTGGTGGCTTCTCTCCTGGTTAGAAAAACCAGTTGCCTGCCACGCCATGAGGGTTTGGAGAGCACAAAAGCGTCTGCTGGTTTCTCATTTCATCCTGCTCATCAGTCATTTGCTTTTTTCACACCCATTTCCTATAATTCCACAGGCTAAAATTAGAGTTATGTAGATGAGCAGAGTTTTGGGGGATGGGAGGGGGGACATTAGTGGTCAGCATAGAGGACGACTCTCACCTCAGTGCTTTTTAAGGTGTTTTCTATAACTTGAGAGGAAAACTTCTAGAAAATTTTGGCCATTTAGGAGGGAGAAAGATAAGAGTCTGGAAGTGTCACACCCTGTACTATCCCATGAAAATACAGAGACAGTGACTCTCAAATTTTCCGTAATTTAATGTTCTGTCCAAACTACACAAACAAGATGCCACTGATCTATGATGCAGAAAACAGGTGCATCGTTGTTTTCATAGCCATGGAGGCTGATGGCTCTGACCCCTGCCCCTGCAACAAATGACACAACGTTTTCAAGATTCGCCGCCTCTGAAAATTGTGTTCGGCCCTGTGGGTTGTTGCCTTTGTTGTTTTAGTAGCCCTAGCAGTTATAGTAATATATCTGACATCTGTTGAGCTTATATGCGCCCGTCATCATGCCAAGAGCTTTACAAATATTACATCATTTAAGTCTTACGGCCATTCTTTGACTTAGGTACTATCTCCATTTTGCAAAGCAGAAACCTGAGGCATAGGGAGGGTAGGTGACTTCCCACAGTCACAGGATGTTAAATGATAGTTTGGTTTTCAAGCCTTTTCTGTGTGCAACCTCCATGCTATTGAGCAATGCTGCCCTGATTGTAGCACATGACAGTAGCTGGCAGTTATTGAACACTCGCCAGTGCCAAGTGTTATGCTAACAATTTTAGAGGCATCATCTCCTTTCATATTTACAGTAACCTTGTGATGTATACCCCAGGAGTACCCCACTTAACACACGAGGAAACTGAAGCCGGCATTTGCTCAGTGACTCGCTGAAAGTCACACAGTTTGAATCCAGAATCTGGCACTCAAGTTTATGTTCTCAGCTGTGATCAGTACTGCCTATACTCTTTAAAGTCATCTCACCATGTTATAGTTACTTGTTTAGGTACCAGTTTTCCCCACTTGACTGTGAGATCCTTGAGGACAGGAACGCTGCCTTAATCATGTGGCTCAAAACAAGTGCTTAATAAAAGTCTTATTTGTTTTCTCAGTGCCAAATATAGCGTTTAACACATAAAAGGTGTTCTCATTATAAAATAAGTGAATAAATAAAGAATGAAAGAGGGTGTGAATGATGACTACTGAGGTCAAAAGAAATAATCTTTTTCTATAGAGTGAAAATCGGTCTCTTGAGAGATTGAACCTATAGCTTGTGCTTTGCAAAAGCCAATTCAATCTCAGTGACTTAGTCTCCAATTGAGATGATTCAGCCTTGGCCAGTCCTCCACAAATATCACAGGACTTCAGTCATTTCCGAACTGTTGCTATAATAGTTTCTATTAAAAACAAAACAAAGACCAGGTATTATATAAATTCATCTAATACAGCAAGACTCGGTACTCAAGGCAGTTCTGTCTAATCTTTGCTGTATTTCAGCTCCTCTGACCTTTAACATTTCTCTCTAAAATAATTTCACAGATGTCACAGAAAATGCCGTTAACAAAGCAATTAATTCAGCCTCCTGAAAACCAGACTTTAAGCTCCCCCAGGGCCAGATACTCTGCATATGTGGGGAATAGCCCAAAGAAGCAACTGTACCTTTTCTCAGAAGGGGAGTTCCTTCCAAAACAAAAAAAAATAAACCCTGAAACAGATGATTAAAGGAGGCTGTGGTTTCCAGCCAGCTGGAGATGTATCGGATGCAAATAATTGGAGAGAGATTTGGGAAGAACCTGTTTGGGAACCCAAGGTGAGCCCCATATGGTATCAAGTCCCTACTTGCAAAACTCAATTGAATCAAGTCCATGTTCAAACAATTGTGGTTTCTTCGAGCTCAGGAGACAGCTGTCCAAAAAAATGACTCACCATGGAGGCTAAATGTATTGTAGATGTTGTCTTGAGAGCAAGTTAGCCACATGTGGGAATGAATTATTCAACCTGTTGTGGAAGCAATAGAGGAAATTTGCATTAAATCAAAAATTTGCATTAAATCGATATACTATCGACCGTATTCTACCACCACCAACCCACATCCCAATGGGAGGGTTTGCACATTTGTTTCTCAGCTCATTTCCACCTTTCGTATTTATTCTCTGAGTATCCTGGGACAGAGGATTGTTTTACTAAGATCCCATACTGTAGCAGTGACCTTGGCTGCCCAACTCTCGGCCTTTCCTGCCTGCTTGTCTTATTGACAGAGGCCTGACAGTGTTTATATGTTTATTTACCATGTACATATGCAAGTCCCAGGTAGTGGATGTCAGCCTAAGCCAGTCACAGTAAGTCCATTCTGCCAACCAAACATTGATGTAGACAAGCCAGTCTAGCCAATGAGATATAAGCAGACATCAGCTGTGGGCCATCATGATTTTTTTCTACCCTAATAAAAAGGCCTATGGGAGGAAATATTCAACTTATTCTGTCACTAGATATCTTACCTCTTCTCTGCATTAACTGCTGGAACCTCTGGAGCCATCTTGCTACCTTGAGGCCTGAGCTGACCCACTTCCTGGGAGCAGCAGAAAGGTGGCAAGCACCTGGATCCATGATGACAATGTCATATCACTGAAATAATGAAACTTGCTTACAGACATCTTGCAATGTGAGATACCTTCTTGCTGTGATGAAGCAGTCTTTGGCTGGGTAATTGACTTGCTCACCTGATACAGGTGAGTCCGATCCCTTTTTCAAGACAAATTTTTATTTTCTTAAAAATTCCTGTTTTAGCAATTCATCTTGTGTCTTTTAAGAAAGTGAGGCTAACATGGTAGAGAGCTTTTCATAACCACTGCACTATCCCAAAAACCCATTAAGAACGCATAGTCTAAAGCAAGATCAGTAAAATGTTTCTTTAATTGGCCATGTAGCCCTTTAAAGACTTTCTTCTTTATGGTCTGTATAGTCTCTGTTACAACTATGCAACTCTGCCATCATAGTACAAAAGCAGCCATAGACAATACATAAATGAACAACCATGGCTGTGTTCCAATAAAACTTTATTTACAGAAACAAGCAGAAGACCAGATTTAGCTGGCAGGGGGTAGTTTGGCAGCTCTAGTCTAGAGTTAGCAAAAGATGCATCCCTCTGCTGTGAAAAACCCCTGATGCTTCCTTATGTGACTGTGGCTCTGCCTACCGTCCTGACTTACACCACGCCAGCCGCTCTGGTCTTTTAGTTAATCTGCTGCCAAGCTTTTTTTTTTTATCTCTCTCTCTCTCTCCATCACTTCAGGACCTTCCAATTCACATTTCATATTGCCTTTCCCCAAAATGTTTTACCCTGGCTCTTCTCATGGCTGTTTTTTCTTTTTTTCGTTTTTGTTTTTTCTCTCCCTCATTCAGGAGTAAGCACAAATATTTTCTCAAAAAGGCTTTTCCTCAGCACTTAATCTAAGCACCTCACTTTTCCCCTGTCACTTCCCTGTCTGTTATCTGCTTTATGTTTTCCTTTGTATTTATCAGTGTCTGTCTGCATTTCTCCACTATCAACCCCTGCCTCAATTAGAAGCTGTTTCTTAAGGGCAAGGACTTTGACTCTCTTGGTCACCACTCAGTTCCCCAAGTCTAGAAATTAAGTGGGCAGTAAATATTTGTTGATTATGGAATGAAGGAAACTCTTGTGGGCTATGGTTGGCTTAAGGAAATGCTTTAAAGAGTCTTCAGATATTTTCTTTAATTCAAAAACAATTATTTTCTAATCTTACAGTGTACTGGTCTCTATAAGATAGCTCATGCATGACTCTCTTAAGAGTTAAATTTTATCTTAGTAGCAAAGTATTTTATCCCTGAACATGTAACTTGATGACTAATAGAAATGTTAACAATTATTGGCCACATGACATTTCGAATGAGTCAAAAAGAAGGTGTTTATGGTGGGGTGGGGGGAGATAACTTTCTCATTTGTTCTACCTACCAAATAATTCTGCTGGAAACACTAAAATGGTCTGTTTGTCACTAAAATGGCCATGTGCTCACTAGGGGCTTCCTTTCCATGAAGCGTCAAAACAGGTAGTTCTAGCCCAGATCCAGGTCAAGGCCTGAGCCCACATTCTGTTCAAAAGCCTGAGCTATGTTTTGGGAGTCTGGAAATAACTGCTTTGTTGAATACTAAGAAAGAGGAGATTCTGAGCTTGTGTAAAATATCCTTTTGCTTTATAAATTATCACATGTGGTGATTTTCAACCGGGGGTCTGACCATAGGAAAGGACTACTTTACTCTAATTACCCATAAATGACTTCAGAAGGCCCCCAAAATGCTTACAGATAAAATTCAACATCACCGAAAAGGGGAGTGGGGAGCAGGGTGGGAAGTTTATTTGTTTGGGGCTATTTCCTAATCGGAGTTAATACTAAATTTTCCAAAGTTTTGGGTCATCTCCACACCCCTCCATGTGTGAGTCATCCCCACCCTTGACGATTGCCCGCCTGGCTGTAGGCCACTTGCTGTCTTTTCTCAGACCAGGAAATCTAGTTAAGATATGATCTCTGGCACTTGACTGAATATATATTTTTTTAAGTCCTCTTATTAATATCTATGACTCTCCCATGAAACTCCCATATACTTAAAAAAAAAAAAAAAGTCCCCAAGGAATGCAATGGAGAACAAAAATATCCTTTAAAAAAGGAAAGAGTCACACAGAAGGAAATGAGAACAGCAGATCTGTCATTAGTGCTTTTCTTTTCATTGATCTAAAACATATTCTCCCATCTGAAGGTCACTCACAAGTGTTCTTAAAGTCTATGCTCTTGGTTGCCAGTGGAATCACAAAACATCTTTCTTGCTCAGGGAGCAGAGATTGAGTCAAGATATACAGGAACTTTTCGGCCACTTCAGCTAGCCACAGCCAAGTCTCCTCTGTTTATGTGACAGGCATCTTAAGCCACAGTGAAACGGGTTGACTGTTTTGATTCAGCCCTAGCTCCAGCAGAGAGAGCAAATCAAAGTTTGTACAAGATAGCATAAGTGAGTGCTGGGGCCAGGTGGGAATTGCGTGCAATTGAGGGGCAGCCACTACTAGATCCTGCCAAGTATGACCACATAAGAATATAGGCCGAGAGTTGCCAGATCTTCTGATTTTTTTAAAAAAAAAATTCAAAAACTTGGATGACTCTTCCAATTTCTAAATGTTAGAGCAATTAAAAAAAAAAGAAAAAAGTGGCCCAAGCCAGTGTGTTCACAAGGCCAGACTGGGCCTATGAGTTGCCCATCCAAAGCCACTCTGCAGCAGTCACATAAGTCCATACAGTGCTGTCAGTAAGCTCGTAAGTCCTCAAAGAACATTATCCACAGCTGTAGGCCAGGAGCAGGGTTGGTAGCACGTTAAGATGTGAGTCCAAAGCTACAGTTTTAAGGCTTCTGAGTTGCTGCTTTATTCTTGACCATGACCAAGAACATTCTTGCTTTGCCTTATCATTCTCGAGCTTTGTGACACATGAAAGCAGTTTATGAAAATGTGGTTGACTGTTTGAGATTGTAAGACCCTTTTCTATCATGATTGATACCCTGGCAGCAGGAGAGACAAAAACTTGATTTTTATCAATGAAGAACTTTTTCACCTGTATATTGAAATGGTGGGACTTCTTTATTTAAATTTAGACTTCAGCTCACATCTCTTGCAGTTTGGGCTTTTTTTTTTTTCCTTAGAGTCTAGCCAAACATAAGTTTTAAACTAATGTATCTTTTGTTTTTCCAATTTTATCCTTGGGCAAAGGGTAAAATAAAAATGAAGACACAAGAATATCTCTTGTTGGCATAGCATATGCTTTCAGTTACTTAGAAGTTCATGTTTTCTTTAATTAAATTTCCTTTAAAGAGCTATGGTTTAAGTTAAAGCCACGTGAGTTTTGTAAAACTAAGAACTTATTTAAAATATTTCTGCACATGTCACCAAATTAGAAGTGCCACCAGGTTCTTCTTTGTCAGTAAGCCCCTGCCTCCACTTTGCTTCCCTCTAGGAGTGCCTTGTGTCCCTGTCTCTTTGTGTTGAGAATAAAGTTCCTTCCAAAATGCAGCATTTGTCCCTGGAGGGCTGCCTGCAAAGGTGGTGGTCCCTGTTGATATGATGAAGGCCTGGATATAGCAAGGAGTCTCGCTGTGCCTGCTTGACCTTGCTGCCCTTTCTTCAGCCTTTAGGGAGTTTCCTCCTTCATGTGTCAAGCGTTGTATTTTGGGACTCCCTCAAATGCACTTGGTGACCCTTCTCCAATGTGCAGTTATTTTGAGCTGGTTAAATGTTGCTTAGCATGACCTAATGTTGCTTTTGCTTTGAACTGTCTATCCTCTTGTAGAAATACTTTTAGTTCTTTTCAATATGTTTCTCATTATTAAAAATATGGAAAACTATGCAGTGGAAAATAGATTGTCAGATTTTAATCTATATCCAGATATAACCACTGTAGATACTTTGGTTTATTTCCTTAAGACAGTTAAATATAGACATCATTTTTTCTTGATTCTATAATACCATCTATTGTAAAATACACTATGGATTTTATTTGTGCTCCTAGAACTTAATGAGTATGGTTGCTTCTTGTCATAACATCTTAACTCAAATGTCATCACCTGAGATAAACCTTCTTGACCTTTTCTGAAGTAATCATACACCTGTTGCACTGTCATATCCCCTATTGTTTTATTCTTAGGACTTCAAACTATCTGAAATTACCTTGCGCCTCTACTTGTCTATGTTTATATATTAACAACCCCTACTAGAACATATAAGCTCAGGAAACTTCTATCTTATTCACTGCCATGTTTTCAGAGCTTACAATAGGGACTTTGTTCTCTTCTAAAACCCTGCTATCATAACAGTACAAGGATTTTTTTAAGCTATCAATTTCCAAGGATATGAAGAAGAGGAGGTGGTGAGTTGGTGCTTGAAAAAGTAAACTTAGTGCTGGTGTGTTCCTGTGCCAGCCTTACAGGATCCTGGTAAACCCATCTTCCCACAGTCTACACCCTAATTATTATTTAATACCTTTTTATTTGGGTGATGCTGATCCCAGCTTTAGTCTAAGAACCATGAGCTCAAATATACTTTCCTGCTAAAAAGATGAAAGTATTGATTCCTTTAAAACCATCTTTCAAAGGTAACTGTTGTTAACATTTTAGCAAATTTATTATCTTGTTACTATACTTTTTTAAACATAAGTAAGAGTGCACTAATCTATATAGATTATGATCTTGCTAGCAAAGTAATAAAATACACTTTATATGCTTTTGCCTGTTTGATCTACCAAATAGGGTATTAATAGAAAAGTCAAGTCAATAATGTTAAAAGAAATACAGAGGCCAAATGGAAAACTGGTAAAGTCTATATTAATTTATATTTTTAATACTTCTTATCCTTTATGCCTTACTACAAATGACATTTATGTGATTAAAAGCCCATCTCCAATTATATATTTTTTCATCTGAGTGTATTACTTCTCAGCTTGTGACACAAAAGTTAGTGACTGTGGAAATGATTATAATGTCATTGAAGATTGTGGTTTTAGAGAAAAAATAACCAGCAGGGACAGAAACTGAGCCACAAAGTTCAAGTGTTGCTGAAAAACTCATTAAGAAGAAAGGAAAGAGGGCAGGATAAGTAAGGCTCTGTGGACTGATCTCATAAGTGTGAACCAGTTTCCTCTCTTTTGTGCTCATCTCTGAAACTAGAGGGTGGGCACCAAAGGGGAATAAAAATGGGGGGTGCTATCCCACAGTCTTTGAAGCAGGTCAGTTGTAATTTGGGGAAATGGATCCATAGCTGATGAATATCTGAAAACCAAATCCTATCAAATTAACTTATTTCTTTTATAAGTTTGAGTGTGGTAATTTAGGATTGAATAAGTCATCTTTAAATAGTTATGCTATTTCTAAGTGAAGAAGAAAATGTTGTAGCTCTTTAAGAGAATGGCTCAGACTTTAAGCAGTTCTCATGTGCATTCTCAGTACCTTTTCTGTAGTGGGGCTTCCTGAAGTGTCCCACCTTTCCACATTCCTAATAAATAGCGATATGTCTTCTCATTCTAAAATGATGGAATAAGACCTTACTGAAAGATTTCCCTCCAGAAAAACAATTTTAAATCTTGGCAATACAAAAAGCTGGAGATACTGGAGAAGAGAAGAGACACTCTAGGAGAGAATAAATGCTTAGAGGGGTGGTGTAGAAAGGGAGCTGTATAAATTAAGTCCCTATGTTCACAGCTTAGGCTAAGTGCAGTTGGTACAGTGTGGTCAAGACAGCAGGGGTGCTTGTGAAAAAACACAGTCTTTCTGGCCAGGGGAACCAAGACACGCTAAAATGAGTAGGGAAATCACCAAAAGGGAAGATCTAGAGAATCCCCAAATTCTGTCTGTCCATATCTCTGACTGACATTTAAACTCTGTAGCATGGTATAGAGTCAAAGCAACTAAGCTGAAGATGAAAAAGAAGAGCCGACACTACAGCATCACCCAAGAAACAGTTTGGAGTTTAAATCCATAAAGTAATTGCCAGCTAAAATGAAAAAAAAAAAAAAAAGACACTTGTTTGAGGAAAATAACAGCATCTAGAATCTCCACTAAAAATTTAAAAATTTAGGATGCAATCACAAATTACTCAGTATACAGAGAATCAAGAAAATGGAGTATGTTCTCAAGAGAAAAAGTCAATTGAGTCTGACCCCAGAGTGAACCAGATGTTGGAATTAAAACACAAGGATTTTAACATGGTTGTTATAAGTTTTCTAAATGATGCACATGATGAAGGAAGAGATAGGAAATTTATTCAGAGAATTAAAAATAAAAAAATTTTAGACCCCAAAAATGCAATATCTGAAATAAAAATATTCACTGAACTGACTTAAGAGTTAAATGGAAATGTGAAAGAAAAGAACAAATGAACTTGAAAATAGAGCAATAGAATTATCTAACATGAATAACAGAGAAAAAGAGATTAAATGAAAAATAAAGCCTCAGAGACCTGTGAGATAATATCAAATAGTCAAATAGATGGGTAAATGGAATTCCAGAAGGAGAGGGAAGAGGAGGGAAATAAGTTAAAGAATTCGTGACTGATAAATTACTAAATTTGGTGAAAGATAAAAATGTAAAGATACCCAATGATCAAATAAAACCAAGCAGAATAAACATAAAGAAGCCCTCGCCAAGGCTCATCATAGTCAAACTGTTGAAATCCCAAGATGAAAAGCAAACCTTGAAAGCAGCAAGAGGAAAATAACACATTACATACAAGAAAGCAGTGATCTGATTACTGGTTGGTTTCTCTGCAGAAACTATGGAGGCTGAATGAGGATAAAGCAACATCTCCAAAGTCCTGAAGGAGCATAATATTTGTCAAACCGGAATTCAATACCCAGAAAATACATCCTGCACTCTAAAGACTGAATCATAACATTTTCATATTAAAAAAAAAAAAAACCTAAAATAATCACTAACGGGCCTGAACTGCAAGATATACTAAAGGAAGTTCTCCAGAATGAGGGGAAATGATATAAGATAAAGACTCAAATCCTCAGAAAACAATGAAAAGCATTGAAAAAGGTTAATATCTGGATAAATACAAAAGACTATTTTAAAATTTTTCTCTTTTTCTACTTATTTACAAACCATATAACTGTTTAAAGCAAAAATTATAACATTGTCTTACGGGGTTTATAATGTATGTAGATGTGCTACAAATAGAACGCTAGCAAAAAAGGAAGGAATGGTGGATATGAATCTATATGGATATGAGTCTTGTACAATTTCCATGAAGTGGTAAAATATTAATTGCACATAGACAGTAAATAGTTAAAGATGTATGCTGTAATCTCTGGAGCAGCCACAAAAAATAATAATGCAAAGAAATATCGCTAAAAAGCCAATAGATCCAAGATACTCATCTTAGGAAAAGATGAGAACTCTGGTCATTGCTATTCTTGTGTAATATCCTCTAGTCATTCCTTAAGCTTTAAAAATAATAATAAAATTATTATTATTTACATACCTTGTGGTAAAGGCAAGGTATGACCCTCATTCTAGAGAGGACCCCCATTCTAGAAAGGAGAAAACTAATTGAGCAGAGAAAACAAATTGATTAGTCAAAAAAAAATATTATGCCAAAAAATCTCATCCAAAACCCAGTCTGTAGACCTCAGCTGTCTATCTGGAGTGGAATAAAAGAGTCTCTCCTATGGACGATTGTACTCAGGAAGGTCTAGTTTCAGGGAGAAAATAGATAGATTTTAGGTAGAATGATATCAGGAACAGAGCACATGCCTACAGGTCATGCGTTTTTGCAGGAAAATGCTATAAACACCTAATGCTAGTTGATTATGCTAAATTTTTATTTCCTCAAGGCAAAATTCACAACTTTAAATAAAGGGAAAAGAAGTCATCTGTAAGCAGGGCCTCTGTCAGGAAGGAGTTATAACTATCTCCATCAGGAACCCTGTGCCAGAGAGCCTCATCTGTCCACATACTCAATACCATCCAATACCCATCTCTTTGGGGTGGCCTTTTAGCAATCGCAAAAGAATTTTACTGTAAATGAACTTATATTCATGGCAAAGAATAAATTTCCTTCTTTGTTACTTTATTCTCAAATGCATGGAGGATTTGGGGGATATTCTGTATGGCATTTTAGCCCTTAATATGCTAGGCACTAAATTTTTTTAAAAGTAGTCTAGACTATAGATATTATATCTGAGCTGGCCACTCATTCTGTCTTTACGACTCGCCGTGATTTGATTAGGACATGGTTGCAGAGGGGAGGATTAGATTATAGTTGTCAATAAATTAAACTTCAAGTGTTTTCATATTTGGATATAACTCTTAATAATCAGGTCACCAAAATAGAATTAGTTACCACTGACAAAGAGAGGAAAACATATGGGAACAACGGTAGAGCCAAAATGTGGACCCAGATCTACCTAACTCTAAAGAAGTCAATTTGCTCCCCTTCTCCTATAATATACACTCCTCTTGGCCACCTGACCCCTTAAAGTGATTTTGAGAATCTGAGCATCGCATTATAACCACCTTAGTGATGTTGTAAGAAAGGTTCAGGGGGCATTTCAGAATTTCAATTAAAAGAAACATCATTTGATACACTGAGTGTCAAGGTTATGAATGCCAAGTTTGTTGACTGTGCCTATGCCTGTCTTAATACAGACTGCCCTCCAAGAGAGGACAGTCTATGCTTCTAGATGCCCAGGTCCCAGATGTTTTTAATCTTCACCATATCTAGCAAAATGATGTAATCAAGAAGCTTCTCAAATATTGAAATAAAAGTGAGGTAGGCATGGAAAGGATTATTTGATAGATGGCTAAGTTAAAGTACAAATGAATAGAACACTTTTTCAGGCTTTCTATCACATAACCTATGTTGAAAATCTTTGCCCCACTGCTCTCATCTAGTACAGCAGGAAATTTATCTGTGCGAATGGAAAATGTTTCTGTCTGAGTTGCTGACAGATGTTGCTTTATGCCAATGGATCTTGTCTCCATCAAACTCAAAGTCCACTTTTATTTAAAAAAAAAAAAAAAAAAAGCTTCTTTACCATCCATTATAGAAATTCATAGATTATAAAAATTTAAATTAAATACAATGTTTTACAAATAATGCAAAGGAAATAAAAGTCATTTATAATAATATTTTATTGGTAGAACTCTCGGGCATGACAGCAGTAGAAGACTTCTTTAAAAAGGCACAATGTATGACCAATGATAATGCTATTACTAATACCGATAGTATCACCATGAATGCGGCAGTCACAATGCAGCCCCATACAAGTGTGTCTGTTGCTGATTCGAAAACCACTTGTTGCATTGCTTTCAGTGATGTGATTTGTTTGTCCCTACAAATGATGAAAGCCTCTTGGTAAAGTTCCAGACAAATCAAAATACAGTGTCCTTCTTTGATTTTCACAGTAGTTGCATTCCTGAAAAATTCTAGACTACATTAAAACTATATAAAAGCATTTCGTGATTATGTCTGTAAGAGTTGGTTTCAGGCTCCAAGATGTCTGCCGGGATAATTCTTTGTCTTATAAGACTATCTGATCTAGGCCTCCTGGAGCCCCACTCACTAAATGCCGATCATACTCCCTCAGTCACTGGGACTAGCAAAAATGCCCCGCAAATTTCCAAAACATCTATGAGGAGATGATAGCAACATCCTTGAAAACCACTGCTTTTTGCAGTCCACTGAGTTCGTGAAAAAATACATGTAAATTTTATTTTCACACCTGAATCCAAATTTTCACATAGTAAATTTTTATAAAATGAGGTACATTTTTAAAAAAGACAAACTGGTTTATGTGGCATGAACAAAGGTGATCCTGATTCACTATAAGTAATATTCTTGGCTTACCCTAGAGAGTGACATAAGACACTATTCACTGATGTAACTCAAGCAAGAACACAGAATTAAATTATGTGTGTACAGAAGCTAATAAACAAAGAGCAGGTGGCCCGCAAGCATGATAAAGATACTTTGGCACAAGTACAGGCATCTGTATATTCAGCTGCTGACTCAAGGACTAGGCAAAAGCCCTTGGCCGACTCATAGGCTGATGAGGTCAGGAAATTCAGGAAAAAACGTGAGCCTGGGGAAAGGTGATGTCAATAGTTGCTAAGAGGCTAAAAGTTTGCGAAGGAAACAAAGGATGTGAGTCAGGGTAGATGTGAATGTATAAAATGTAAAGAAAGGGTTAAGGATAGTGGTGATGTCATAGTCAGCCCAGGTGAAGGTTACCAAGGGTCCAAGGTCTACATGATGGTTATTGCTTCTTGACGGTTATTGCCTGCTCCTGTATCTGGATCTTGAAGTGGCGGGAGCTACTGGTGGATGGCACGGAACTGTATTTTACTCCCTGTTCTGGAGTGGAAAGATTACATGGTTCATGAACTTCCTTTCCGCCCTGTTCCCAAGTCACATTCTGCTACCTTTACATCTCTGCAAGGCCAGCTATCTTCAACTGTATGAGGCACACATCTGTTCACCACACTCACACGGCCATAGTAGTGTCTGTTTTTCTGTTCCTTTGGGAGAAGGAATGGTGGGTATGACTCTACACAGAAATTCTGGCAGGTCAATAAAGGCCACCTTCCAAGTTCCCAGGCTCGAGCTTTCCTCAGGCTGACCATACACGGCTCAGTCTTGCCCACCTACATTCCCCTCTTTAAGGAGGTTCAGAAAATCAGGCCCAGACTCCAGTGCCTAATCATCTGAAATCCACTAGGCAATGTGCCTAGCGTCATTTGAGCAAGCTGTTTGGCAGCCATTTTTTTTTTTTTTAATGACATGATTGCCTGGCTTTCAAATTCCATTATGATACTTTTTTATCCTTTACTCAGGGCTTTTTTTTTTTTTTTTTTAATCTACCATTTTAGTTTGGTGGAAAGAGATGGTGAGGAGAAATATTTGGAAAATTGCTCTGTGGGGCCAGATGATGCAGTGAGTCATGAGCACTGAACACATTAGGGGGAGTTGTAGTTGTCCCATTATTCCCTGTCCTGAAACTCTTAGTGATTGACAGTCACTGGCTATTAAGGAAGCCAACCCTGGCATGAATAGGACGAGGGTAAGGCTAATTCCCAGGGCAGCTTTGAGTTTCATTAGAAGAGCTGTAGGGAAGAGAGGCCCACCTAGGCCCTGCCTTAGGGCCACTGCTACCGTTGGTGACAGAGAACAAGGAGGCTCCTCTCTGTGTCCTGCCGTGCATTCAGAACCCTGCATGGATGCAGCTTGTTATTAGAAACAGTTACCAGCCAACAGTGGTGTTATGCCTGCTGCTTCACTATGGTTACACATAACTTCAGGGCTGCAATATGATCCATTCACACTGAGGGGATTATATCTACCCTAAGACAAAACAAGGGCCTCAAAATTGGCTTTAAGAGAAACAAATGTATGGGATTTAAGTTATATGTTTTCTTGAACGTTCTCTCAGGTGCATTCAGCTATCGGAGCGTTCTTCTCTCATATCAGCTTATCTAGACAAAGCCGCAGGTGATGTTACAGCAAGGTACCCACATCTCACATGGTTACACACATTCCGTTTTTGTGAAGTGGGTGCAAGAGTCCTGGGGCTCTAAGCTTCATGAGAGCCAAATAGTTATCTTCACAGTTATGACCTAGCATCTA
>NW_006443124.1:2699712-2741324 GCF_000325575.1 Pteropus alecto
GCAGGAATGAATAGATATGGAAGGCATAAAATGACTGGATGGATGAGCCATTGCTCTCCTCCTACCCCTTCTCTTCCCATCTCCCCATCCCACTCCACTTTACTCTCATCTCTCCAAAAAGCTGGGTCAAAGTCCACATAATGTGTAGTCATGAAACAGAAGTGGTCAGTGTTAAGGGATGAAGAGAGAGGAGCTGTGTCCACGTTGGTTAAAAGTATGGACTTAAGAGTCAGGAAGAGCAGAATTTAAGTTTGATCCTTTACCACTTCTTAGTCAGGTGACATTGGACAAATCATTTAATATCTCTTAGTCTTTTTCCTCATCTAGAAAGTGAGAATAATAATAGAACCTACCTCACACAGTCGTTATAAGGATTAGAGCTAATGCATGTAAAGTGCTTAATACTGTGCTTGGGACTTTAGTATTCAATAAATGTTAGCAGCTTTTATTATTTTTCTCATGCTCATTAACTGATGTGGGTATCAGCCCAGCTAAGTGATCACGGGCCCATGCCTCTCTGAGGAAAATTGCTATCTCATCCTTCTCTGGAGGAGCTGGAATTATTCTTTGTACTGATTTGACCATTGATTAGCTTGGTTGCTATGGTTACATTACTTCACCTTTTGGGTTTCAGCTTCTTCATTGTAAACAGAAATGGCTGCTCTATCTACACACAAAGATAATCACATGTGAAAATGATTGGAGAGGATCCTAGGAGGTAAATATGAGTTTTGGGTTTGTGCTGTCATCTAGATGCCTAACATTTTAGGATTCGGAGTGAAGAGGGGTACAAAAGCTGGGGGCACCATGTAATGTAGATCCAAAGGCATTTATCCCAACTTTACTGAATCACGCATCAATGAATCGAAGGGTTCATGATTCATAACAATTATACCAAGTGCTCTAGCTGTGTGCATATAAGTAAACACATCTTCTCTGGAAAGCTAAATAAGTCACATGGCCCCAGTTTTTATTCCGGTGATGCCGTATGGTGTTTAAAAAGATTTCTTTTTAGGTTTAGACAGTTAAAAGTAAAAATCTCAGGCCATGTTTTCCACCAGTGTGCAGTCCTTTTACTCATACAGAGTAAAGCAAAATCACAAGAACAGAAATGAAATGACAAAGAAGGGAAAAGAAAATAGTGGATACAGTCATCTTCATAATTGTGTTAATGTTATTTGAGCCTCCCATGCTAAGCACTTCACGTATATTTTCTCACTTAACTTCAACCAGTAAGTGCATACCATTATCTCCAATTTACACAGGAAGAAGAAATTAAAGATTAGAAAGGTCAAGTAACTTGGTCAAGTCACACAGCTGTAAATTGCAGAGCATTGTTCTTTATTAATGTCTGCTTTTCTTGTTTTGTTTCTTCAAGGATAATTGAGTGTAACTGACCACCTAGGGTCATGCCATCTGTGTTGATAGAGCATGAGGTGGAGTGACATTTAGAGCACTGGGTGACTCAGGTTACCATTAATCTCGCCAACTGGCAAAAATCCAAGAATGACCTTGTGCCATTGACACGGTCTGTGGAATCCCATACATTTGCCTCCATAGCTGTATATCCAAGTAACTCTGCAGTGACAGAAGATTGTACTCCTCTTACGTCAGTCTCTTAATCCCTTGCAATGATCTGTTCAGTGGCCTTTCATCTATTAGCCTACTGTTCAGTTTCCTTCATCATCACTTACAGAGCATGTCCTATAAGTAAAGCCAATCCATACTGGGTATGTGGGGTCAGAAGAGTGAAAAATATTGTCCCTCTCTTCTAAGAGCAACTGCTGTAATAGAATTGACGTGAATAACTAACTAGATAGGTAGGTAGATAGACAGATGAGACAGTATACGAGAATAAAGACCAGACACTGTGCTATATGAGCAGGGATGAAAGGGTGACTAATTCTAGCTTAAGGCTAAGGATCTGCAAAGCCCTCTTAGAAGAGATAGAATTTCATCTGGGCTTTGGAAAATAAAAAAAAAAAAAAAGGATGAGGAGTGAATCTGGGAGAAGGATCATGCTACCAGGCAGAGAAGACTGTATCGACGAGCAAACATGGATATGGCCATCTCATCCCTCTTTTTCACTGAGCCCAGGAAAAGTTTGAGTCCTCTATTCTGTACACCAGTCCAAAGGATCACCACTAATTTAACAGAACTGATTAATATTTGGGACGAGTCCTCTTTATCATCCCCAGCTTATCCCTTTATTGACTACAAAGGCAGGGATGTTAAGCTAAGTAATAGGGGAATGATTATACCCCAGTTTTTCTAAGCAGATGGTCATTTGTGTTTAGAGAGGGCTTTGCAAAAAAAATAAAGCACACAACACATATAAGTACCTACCTATAGACATGTTCTTAGAACCTCTTATCTAATTTCCTACCTCTCTTGTCTACACTTCTCTTAGGCTTTATTTAACATAGACATTTGCTCTTCACCTATGTTGCAGAGAACTCTTTGCTAGGTACCATACCAAGATGTCTAAGATATGGCTTCTGTCTTTACAGAGCCATCAACTAATGGAAATAACAAGACTAATATTCAGAAAACTCTGTACGAGTCCATATAATCAAAAGGTCATGTGCATAGGCATTTTGAGGTTCTCCACTACCCCGTCTACCATAAAGTTAATTGGCTTGAAAAAAATCTGTCTCTAAACTGTAGAATCTGGTTTCAAGAGAAAGGGGTTCACACAAAAAGTTCACTTTTTGCTCTCAAGCTTTCTAAGCTTTTTTCTACTTATGTGACTCCACATTCCAATTAGATTTTTAAGCTTTATCCACAATTTTCCTTTATATTGGGCAGCATGATATCCTATTAATCCCAGTTGATCATCTTACCTGAATAATGAGCCTATAAAATTAGTAAAAAAAAAAAAAAAAAAAAAAACAGAACATAAGACCTCTCAGATATCAATGTTAGAGCCAACTGAAATAAATGACTTGTGTATCTGACCTTGCACGTGTAGAAGAATACAGAATCTGTATTTTCAACTGATTTAAATACAAGATCAAATTGCAACAAGCCAATAACCAAATTAGTGGTCTTGTTACAAAGCAAAAAAACCTACTTCATTTTTGTAATGGCAAACATCAAAGGAAATAGAAAATTGAAAATTGACCAGGCTTCTTATATTAGAAAAAAATGCTGATGCTTGGTTGCCAAGGAGGCTCTGCTCATATCAGCTTGACTACCTGCTCTGTAATTGATTAGCGCCTTTGAGGTCTCACTAGCACAACACTAATAATAAGTTTTTAAAACCATATTAAACAACAAAATGTTGCGGTATTGTTAATGTGATGAGAATATCAGATTTACCAGTATGTAATTTTTAAGCAGAACGCATTTGGTTTTGAAGATATTTGACAAAGAATGTGAAATCACAGAGAATTATGTCCAAAATTAAATAGCAAATTTGAAAGTAAATAACATAAGTCAAAGAAGGAAGTAGTTACCTTTTGTACCCAAAGCAAGATTTGCCAGATAAATTACCTGACTGGTTCAATTTGATCCTAGCTTCATCACTTGGATTACAATTAAGACTATAACATATAAAATACATCTTTTAAATTATCTTCATTAAATATCTTTTCATACAGTGTCCTCTCATCGTGTTCATTCATTGTGATTTTAAGATCTTACAGTGATGTAAATTAAATGCAGTAGAAAAGTAAAGAAAACAAAATCACCGCGTGGAGAAAAAGAATACTCAAACAGTAAGAGCTTGCCTGAGCATACACACTCAGTGTGCATGTACCCAGATCCTTTCTAGTAAAAGGGAATCTGCCACCACAGCATTCCAATTCCTTTTCCAACATATAATGTGTGTTTCTTTTGTGGCATGAAAATAAAAATGTTCTCAGAGGTGAGCTACAGGCATAGATCATGGCAGAAGCAGTGGCACAGGTCTGCAAGGAGAACGGGAGTCGACTACCATAATACCATCTTCTTTTCCGTTCACACCAAAATGTCAGAAGCAGAGCCATCTCCCAACAGGCAGATATTAGAGAGCGTGGAGGTGCATTTTAGATAGAAAAAAGGCACCGTATGCATGCGTGTGGGGGCTGTTGAGTCACATGTGTTACTGTCTTTTCTCTTAATTTGTTTCAGTCCTTGAATGTTTTATTATCATTAATGTGTTCATTTTGTGTACTCATGCCCAGGAGCATGTTGCAGTGGGCATAATTTTAAAAACTGAAGAAATTCATTATACAAATAATTAGTTTAAGCTGATAAAATAGCTTAATTAAAATGATTGAAAACATTTAGTACCAGCTCTGAATAAAACAGTTTTTTAAGAAAAATATTACACTTTTAAAATTCCAGCCTCAGATTGCCACTCGACTGGTCTAAAAATACTAGGTTGGCACCAAGCCCAAAATGTTGGCAAGTAGAGCTTTGATCAACCACAACAGGCAGGAGGAGATTCCGGAGCTGAGGATCCTTGTCAAACATGCCCTGTCTCCAGTTGCCCATGGTCTAAATTGGGGATCCATTAGCGGAGACCCACAGTAGATTTCAGCTGTCACGATTTGTATATGCAGAGAGAGCTTAACTTTAGTCAGGATGGTGACTTAATACCTGAGTCTTTCAACAGGCTGGGATTTTAGATAGAATTAAAATTGAGAGGAGACATAGGAAAACTCATTTTGGTTAGAATAGGTGGATAGACTCTGTGTGTGTGTGTGTGTGTGTGTGTGTGTGTGTGTGTGTGTGTATGTGTGTGTGTTACAGACATAACTATACTTATTGTTCACTTTCATCCTAAAAGTTTGAGGAACTGGTTCCTCATAGATCACTGGGTCATATATAGAATGTTGAAAGATACATATTCTTTATCTACCTATAACCAAGTGAGTTTGATTTTTACCAGTTAAATAATCATGGATTATGGAGAATAACATTTATTTGAGACACTCTGTCTTCATAGCTATCTGTGTCTTATCCATTGTTGTCCATGACCTGCCCGTAATTATGTAATTAGAGCAGCAGAGTCCATTGTGATCTGGGCCCCTTTCAATCCTATGTTTTTTTTTTGTTTTTTTTTTCTGTCCAGAAGTCTCTTCATGAAAGCTGATTTGTCAGATACAAGAAAGTGAGATTAAATATGGTAATATTTGTAAAAGCATGTAAATACAACATAAATGTCAGTGATTTTATGCAGATCAAAATTGGTACATTAAAGGTAGAAAATATGTGTTTTTCTATTTAAGTCTTATAAATTCAAGTTGGTGCTATGTGTTTCTAGTATTGAGTAATTTCAGATTTTGTTTATTCAGATCTGTTGAACACAGTTAAATTTAATTCATTTCAAGGGAAAAATAAATTGTTCTTTTTTTCTCTTCTTCCACTGATTTGCTTTACCTTCGTTTATTTTTTTGAATTGAATTTAAGATAGATTAGTTTTAAAAACAGACAAAGCCTCTAGATTCTGATGCCAATACTTTTCATAACCATAGTTGCCACAGAGAGGACCTTATTTAATTTTTCATGTAATTTGAACACTGAAGTTGTTTTGTTATCCATAAGTTGTAATAAAAATGCCCTTCCTGCTTTCTTTTCACAGATAATATAAAATTTAGTCTTTTATCAGTCATGAAAACAATCTTTGAAATATGCAGGGCATTATACAAATGTAAGGTGATATTATTTATTGCTAATCTGTTTTTTTAATGCCTTTCTTGTGTTCAGGAGTTTTACTAAATGTTATTATGTCATATTTTCTCAATGGTTCTATTTCAATAAAAAAAAGCATCGGATTTAAATATAACTAAATTAATTAAAGCTTGATTTTGTTTGTTTAGTAGAATGTATCCATACTGCAGCTCTCTGTGCTTCTCCTCTGTACCTGTTCTCTCTCTTCCTTCTACTTTATATCCTTTAGACTTAACAAAAGAAGGATAGAAATAATAAAAAAAAAAGGCCATAGTCAAGTTTTCTGCTCTGGCGGGGCGGGTGACAGGAGGAAACAAATCTCCCAAAATCTCTAGTCCTGTGTTTCATTTTTGCCTAGAAGTAGCTGAGAAAATGCACAACCCTATTCTCTAAGGACAAAAGTTGATTTTCTGAGCTTCTGGCCTCCTCAGCAACGAAAGAGACCACAAAAGTGAGATGAAACTGGAGAGTTATCAGGTCCAGCTGCTTTGTCTTAATCAGTAGGACTTGGTTTTTCTCATGTTGTTGAGTACAGGAACCATGAAGTGATCATCTTTACTGAACGCTTTAAGAGCATTTGGTCTGAACACAGAACGAGAAATTGGAGTTTAAACCCTGCAGAGCCATTTCTAAGAACACCTCCTTCCTAATGATGCCTTTTTCCATAGAGCTTCATACAGTTCACAGAGTCAACTTCAAAAGTGGCTCCCACAGATAAATGGGCGGCTGTTATTACAAAGCCTGTTGAGAATCTGAAATGTCAAAGTGAAGTGGCTTTATAAAAGACACTTGTTTTTGCTTAGTTTCTAAAACATCTCTAAGAGAAAAGAAAAGTAACAACTTAAAGACAGAAACTTGGCTGCCTTCTTTTTGCTAGCTAGGGGAATGACAGAATCTATCTCATGACGGATGGCTCTTTATTCAAGAAAATACCTTGCTAGGATTCTTTAAGTGCGATATGTGAATCCCTGTCCCCTTTCTCAGGGGGTCATATTTTCAAAGAAGAAACCAAAAAGGAGTTATATTGTTGCACCTAACATAATAAGAGTGAAATTTGGGGAGAGGACCCTGGAAAAGACAAAGGGAGGTCAGAATAAAGTTCAGGAAAATAGCGAGAGGCAGAGGTCTGGGAGAAGAAGTAAGTGGAGAGGAGCTGCCAGTGGCAGGTGGTGGGAGAACACCTGGCTTCTCGTGGTCCTCTGCCCCTTCATTATTCACAGCAGCATTGACAGCAGTAGAGGGAATTCAGGGACAGATTTGGGGAAAGAAAGTGTGCCCTTTCTTTATCACCCCTCCGCTGTCATGGAAATGTAGGCAAAACTCTGTGAGAGCAACAAGAACTAACCAACAGGCCCTCCCTTGGGGAGTCTGGACCAAGAGGGTGACAGATGAGTGAATGCTTACCTGTTTGGTCAGGAACAGCAGGCAGAGCATTCCATAGAGGACACAGTATACGCAAAGCCTCAGAGTCTGAAGGTACTCAAGCAGCTTAGAGAAAAGTCAAATCACGACATCTCTTTTCAATCATCCTAAGAAAGCTTTTTCTTTACTGATAAAATATGGGGGACTAAAAAGGTAATTTAGGTGGAAGAAAGACATAATCAGATATGTGTCTTAAAAGAGACCTCTGGCATGTGACTTCAAACCATTTATTTATTTATTAAACAAATATTCACTGAACTCTTATGTGTCTGAACTATGTGCTAGGCACTGGGGATATAATGATGTACTAACCAATAGTTCTTGCT
This sequence comes from Pteropus alecto, assembly GCF_000325575.1. NCBI lineage: Eukaryota > Metazoa > Chordata > Mammalia > Chiroptera > Pteropodidae > Pteropus > Pteropus alecto. The sequence continues at coordinate 2,707,119 of NW_006443124.1, forward strand.
CTTGTGGCACCAACATCTGTTATAAAATTAGTCAAAAAAATTAAAATTTAATCATAAGTAGTGGAAAAAGCTATGTAAGAAAGTCGAGAGGCGCTTTGATTGAGAATTAGAAGGGAAACCTAATTTGTTTGGAGGTTAGGTAGGAGTTGGGTCAAGTAAAACCATCCAGCTGAAACTTGACAGTTGAGAAGCACTTGACCAAGCTAACAGGGGTATAAATAAAGAAAATGTCAAGTTTGAGGGAGCTAGAGGCTTAATAGTCAATTAAGAAGCTATTCTAATGGTCCAGGCAGGTTCTTGATTCCTTTTCTACAAAAATTCAAGGGTTGGTCTGTGTTGGTCTCCAAAGCCACCTATAGTTCTGAATTTCTCCAGAAGTAAGCATCTAGTTATGTTTGACATCATTCTAGGTGCCGATTAGAAAGGAAATAAAAGACATTTAAAATAGAGATCCCCAGCAGAGTGACTGTCCAAAAAATTAGACATTTGGTGCAGGTTCAGAGAGTTTAGCTCCTGGTATGTATTATTTTACAGAGCCTTAACAGAATTCTTATAGCACAATTATTTCTTGTTGAAATGACAGAACCATTTACCACCTCCCAGGGCCTAACTTCTGTTTAACTTTCTTTATTTGGATTATCTCCAATTTGGGGCTCTTCAGTCACAAAGGAAGGATGAAAGATAGATGATAGATAGATAGATAGATAGATAGATAGATAGATAGATAGATAGATAGTTTGAAAAAATACGGTGTCTAATACAGAACTGAACACCTAGTAGAACTATACTGTTCATCTTTACGATGGAGATAAAGGTGTTATAACCGTCTGAAGAACTGCCATGTAATTGGTGATACTACTGAGTTACAGAGGCAGTGTCTTGAACAAAAAGGCCCTCAAAAAATATTTAGATGGATGAATGAATGTACAAATGAACTCTGCTTCAAAGTGTTCAATTGAGAAACAGATGTCTGCCACAAACTCCCTAGGGCTGTGGTCCCATCAGTGTGAATAAGGTGCTTTCCCAAATGTGATGGACAGAAGGTAGGACATGTTCTCATTCTTTCCTCGCCCACTGAAAATGATTCTTTTTCTGTTCACTCAGTTTTTCTCCCTACCCTTAGTAAACTCCAAAAAGCTTCCTTTTGTTTTCAGGTCTTTTATATTCAGAATTGGGAGAAAGATGAGCAAAAATGGTAAAAAAAGGTGCTCATGCTAGGGTTGAAGAATGAACGTGTTTTAAAATTTTTTTCTTGTTTACAGGCCACTTCTCAGTAATTCTTATAATTTTGCATAGATAGGATCACATCTTAAATTCTATTTTTGTTGTGGGTACCATTTTAAGTAAACTTTGCTCATTTATTGATTTACTAACTTTAACACCCCCAGGATGAGTTCATTTGTCTGTCTATTTTCCTGTCTTCTTTTTGAAAGAGCAAAGTATTGAAGCAGCTGCAATGGGCAAGGGAAGAGGATAGGAGAAAGGAAGAATTTTAAGCAGCATTTTTTTAATGTATGAACGCTTTATGCAGTGTCCAGGGAAAGCAAGTAAAAGAGATGAGCTATTGTGGAATTCTGTCTGGGCTGCTGGGCTGTTTGAATAGTTAGGACACAGCTTTGAAAAGGGCTCAGGTAAGGGACTGCTCCACTCCTCAAGTAAGGACGCATTCTAATTGCATGAATGTAAACACGGAAACTGAGACAGCAGGTCTCAACTAATGGGTGCAAGTTATAGGAAAGCATATTTAAGCTCAATACATTTAAACTTTTTCTAACAGGCAGAAATAACTCATGAAGGAGTGGGTACCCTATCAAAATGTTAACAGCATTGACAAAATGTATCTTATCCTGGGTAGGTAGTTAGGCTAAATGACATCAAGGGTCCTCTCCTTCACTAAAATGCCTCTAATTTAGACACTCACTAAATGCGCATTGAATAGAGAGATACACAACCTTTGTGTAAACTCATGATCAAGCCCTTCTCCTTCTCCACATTTCCAAAGCCCAGCAGAGCAAGCTGGCTGGTTTCGAAGCTGGTTTCTCAATAATTCGGATGGGAAGAATGTACGTTGCAAGGCTCTCATTTTTTTCCCCACATACCAAAGAGACTACCTATAACTACCACCAAACTCAGTGTCAAGATTTATTTTAACTTTAAAAAAAAAATAAGACAAAGATTTGTGCAATTCAAGTTCAGTTTAAATGAACTTGGTTACAGGGTGATTTTAAGCGTTTGGGAAAGTCTTCCCTCATATCCCTGAGAGACAGAAAGTCTGACAGTGACTTCAAATTGAACACCTACTGGTCTCCAATACTTTCAGCATGTCAGATAAGGGCTAAAATGCAAGATTAGACTGAGAACAACACAATCTGTTGCTATTAACTAAAGTTAATTGATAGCTTACTATGTGCCTTGCACTGTCCCATGTAACTCTCAACCTGACCCACTAGTAAAGGTACTGTTATTCTCCCTTACATACGAATAAACAGGAGACAGGAAGAGAGAAAGAGAAGTTCATTAAACATTTCCCAGTGAGTATACAGTAGTGCAGCTAATCAAACCTCAGTTTTCAGCCACTATGCTATGCTTAAGAGACACAAAAGAATGACATTTAACTATGGATGGAATAGACCCAGACATAAGGGCATCCACCAGAGCCAGCTAGAATAAACTTTGGAAGATTTATGAAGGAGGTACACTCACCCATTTCAGAGTATATGTGGGTTCCAAACTGGCCAGAGTAAGTGTGAGGAGAAAGAATGAGAGTAACTGTTTCTGTTCACCAACAGGACTGGCCTCTCCCAGGGGTGAGTTTGGCCATGAGGCAGTGGACAGGTCTGACTGAGCTCTTTGGGCCCCTCCAATCTGGAAGAGATCTGCGTCATTGTCACCCGGGAAACACGGCCCAGCTGGCGTGCATTGCAGGGGTGTCCCCAGGGCTTGTTTTGTTGTCATTTGGCCCTCCTGACAGGTCTGTTGTTTATACCAGAAGCATAAACAGAAAATCAAATTTCTATTTAAACTATAATCATTATGCTTTAAAGCAACAAATATTGTGAGTATTCTAAGAATGCATGTACTCATCTATTGGAAGCCATGATTAAAATAAATTTTAATTTTATCCCTCTCTTCTAAGGCCTTTTTAGACAGTTTAGCTAATTACATTCCTCAAAGACAGTTCCTCAAAGTGGACTCTCTATGCCATCTGTTAGAATCTTTCAGGATGCTTCTTCAAAACGCAGCTTCCAAGATCCTATCCCAAATCTACTACCATTGATTAGGGTGGGCTAGGTTAACTTCGAATCTTAGTGATTTGACAAAACTAAATTTAGTTCTCCCTCACATAAAGTTTGCTGTAGATGTGATGGTTCTCCATTATATTCTTTTGAAGTAATGACTCAGGATCCAGTTTGCTGACATTTTCTGGTTCCATTGTCTCATTGAGAGAACCTGGAGAATTTATACCACTCTACTACATTTTGGTCTGATAGCCCATTGTCATAACTAGTGCAAGGATCCACCCTCCCGCCAAGGTGCTGGAAAATGCAAAGAAACCGAAGGACTTAGAGTGGGCAATATATATCTGACACTTCCTATCCTTTGCTTCCTTTTTCTACACAGAGAACATATTCAGTTCTTCTATAAGAAAGACAACCCAAAGTCCCATCCAGTAGATGCATCCTCAAGCTCAAGGTCTAGGATTTCTGGGTAATGGCCAGTAGTCACTCCCGGCCCAAATGTGGCTCCTTTTGGACTAGAGAACTACAAAGCTGCCACTCCCCACAAACACTCCCAATATCGAATGATGGAACAGGGACAGGTTAACTGCAATTGGCACATTTGGAAAAGGAAAGAGAGACACACCAAAGTTACTGGTTTGTCGTAAGTCTGCAATGGCAGTGGTGGCTCCTTACCTTTACATGGAAAAGGTTCCTTGTTTAGACCCTCATTCTGTTCTCTGGGAGGAAAGAAAAGTCTGTTATTCTCTGGAACGCCTGGCTCCACCCTCTAGAAAGTTCTTAATCTTCCTTGATTTTCCTTTGCTACATCAAAAATAGATATGATGGCATATGCCCTCCATAAAGGCTTCCTAACCAAGGGGGTTTGAGGGCTAGCAGTCATTTTAAGTCTCTTCACTTTCAGACAAATGCAACTTTCTCAAAAATGCAGTAGACTTCCAATATATTTGCTTGCAGTTAGTCCTATGTGCCAGGAACCACATCCATACAACTTGTTGAAACATGGCTTTCAAAATTACTTTATTTCATTGTTGGTTCCTTACCACTGAATGGCCACACACCGAATCTGATCTTTGCCGGAGTTATTTGGGTCATCCCTGTTTCTGGTCATTTGTTATTCACAGCCTTATATCATATTTCTCACAGTTCGTGGTCCAATTGCAGTGTGTTTTCCAATCTTTTAAGGCATCATATTTCTGGACTCTATTGCTTTTAATTTCTGCCAATTCTTTCTAGAGTGTATCTCTTTTCTTTCTCTTTTAGAGGACTTTTCTGATTGCAGCCAATAGTGGCCAATGCACAGTATTGATGCTGTGTTCTTCAGGACTCTTCCCCTAGAGCTGCCAGCCCAAAACTTACATGGTCGCCCTTCCAAGTTATCACAGAGGAGAGTTTTAACAAAAACGTTTTCCACTGAATAACATAATTTTTATATTTCCAGTCACCATTATCAGTTTCCTTATTGCCTGTCACCTGACTGCTGAGCCAATGCTGTATACTTTAGGGTTTTCTTACAGCAGCACCCCACTTTGGGTATCAAATTCTGTATTTGCCATAAGTTAATTTATGCTGCAGAAACAAGCCTACCTCCAAATATCTGTTGCTTAACATATAACAGTTTATTTTTTACTCAGCGTGTACCATGGGTCTAGTAATTCTCTGTGGCATCTGCCTTCCAAATCATGATTCAGAGACCCAAGCTGTTTCCACCTTCTAGGTATGCAGATGGAACACATGCTTTGCAGGGTCACCCAGCAAGGTAAAAGGGAGCTTAGATGGTCACAGACCAACTCTGAAATGACAAAGTAGCAATGCATGTCACTTCTGCTCATGGCCCTTGGCCTTGACAAACAACACTCTTTTGCCTCTTTGGTGAATAGTAAGTGTCTCTGGCGCAGCTGCTTAACCCAGCTCTGAGGGTGGGGCCTGGAGTCTGCATTTTAACACACGTATCTAGTGTTTGAGAACATGTGTTCTAAGAATGGCGGTATTCCTATGTTACTCATAATAAAACTGAAGCTTAGATGCTGCAATTTACCGAAGGTCACGTAAATTTAGTGGCAAAGCTGCTTGTGCCTTTGAAGTTCAGGTCAACTTCAAACCACTGAAGTATAAAAGCCCCATAATAGTGCAAGTCATGATCTTTAGGCAAGAGGATGGACTGAAAAATCATGTTTTTTCTTCTTTTCCTGGGGCTCTAAGAGTTGAAAGAAACAGTGTAGGAAAACAATTCAAAGCAGCGTGTTAGCAAAATCAAATACGCGAAAAGGACAGAAGCAGGGGAGGGAACAGAGTTTTCCCAGGGAAGAGGAAGCAACTTGGTCAAGCGTAAGTTTGCTAATAGTTCACACCCATAAGCTTAAAGCAAGTGAAAAACCCTGATTAGATCCCTCTAGTCCTCGGCTGGACCAAATGACAGGGTTGGAAAAATGTGTGATGTACCCAGTCACCACGTGGTAGTTACGATGATTTGGGATGGTACTTTGCACTTTTGCGGTGCCAGTTTCACCTGGGAGTGCACCCTCAGACAGAACCTGCTTCCGCACATCTGTAGTAAGTGTTCACGTTTTCTGGGAGCAAAAATATTATCCCAGCAAGGTGGAGGGATAAGCTTTAGAACTGAGGGAATTCACTTTGGAATTCACAAATTTTATCCTTAAATCATATGAGTGAAGAAAAAATAAATGTGGGGTGAGGAAGAGGGAAATTCTTCTTGGCAAAGAAGACAGAAATAACTTGAGCTAATTATATTAACCTAAAAAAGTAAGTGAAAATTAGTGAGAAATAAGAATTTTAACTCTGGAAATAGCCTCTCTTCTGTGCTTTTGAAACCCTATACCCATTGGTAGAATAAGATCAGGTCAGGAGCTAACCCGCCAAAATGAAATTCTAGAAATAAAGAATGATTCGGACATCCTGAGTCCAGCTAAATGTCTTGTAGTATTTTCCCCAAACTTTTGAGTTCAGTAAAATATGATTCAGATTTTGCCTCAAGCCTTCACTTTTGGAAAACCATGTGTATTTCTTAACAAATTTAATTCGAATGTTTCTTATTTTCTTGCCCTTTAACTCATTAAAGTGTTATTTTGTAGGAGTCATTTGTTGGGAAGCAATCTGATCCTTTTGGAAAATCTTTGAAAGCCTTTATTGTTGGGATAAGAAGCAAAGTTTTGCCTGTTCTTGAGTGTATACATTTGGAGTGGACTGGAAAATTGTAGAAATTATCTGAATCAAGAGTTCTCAAAGTGTAGTCCCCAGACCAGCATCATCATTATCGCCTGGGCACAGGGCTCTTGCTCTTAGAAGGGTCTCACAATTGGTTTACTGCTATCACCATCTTGAAATTCTTAATACCCTTATAATTAAAGTCCAGTGGGGCAATAGGACAGTGGAGCATTAGTGTGCACAGAAGAGAAACCAGTTCTTGCTGTCCCATTCACAATGCTCCACAAGCACAGAATTCCCTTGGACCCACAGGTGTGGGAGTTCAGTGAGATTCAAAGCAAGTATCAACTAAACACATTATGTCCATGACTGAATAAACTAGGGGAAGAGAAGGAAATGGATGGAGCACGGACCGCCCAGAGAGGTCACCCTTTCCATTTGAACCAGAACATTCTTTGAATCTAGAAAAAAGACAGTGGCATTCTAAGATACACAGACCACCAAGGAATGCTATCATATCCTTTCTTCCTTGTGAATAAGGTGACCACTTACACTCAAAGAAGGAAAGGAAAAGATAGAGCAACCTTTGGTTCCTTATCCTTTCAGTGCTTCCCTAATCATTAGTAATTCAAAAGCAGAAATATTTGATAGAATGCATGCATGTCAGGAAGTGGCTCAAACAACAACTGAGTTTAGTACAGCAATTCCACTCTTCTGGTAAGAATGGAATACATACACACACATACAGGCATGCATACACACATTCACACATACACATACATACACACATGCATGCACACATACACATACATACACACATACACATACATATACATACACACATATACACACTGCATACATACATGTGATCTACACAAGACGAATTGTGTAATTTTGGTCATTCTACAAATGAGTTAAATGTTCTTTAAGATTGGCACGGTGCAACTTACAGATGATGAATGGTAAAGGTCATGCCAATAATTTACCACTTTGATTTTTCTTTACTTAGAACATTAAACAGCAAATAAAAACACCATGGCTAGTTGAGAGGGACCATGAAGAAAGGAAACGATTTTAGCTTTTAGAAACTTAATTTAAGGAAATATTTTTCCTGCTTTTTGAATAAGGGGCCTTGTATTTTCATTTTGTTCTGGGTCCAGCAAATTAGGTGGCCTTTCCTGGGAATTTGCCAGAAATGCAAATTCTCACACCAGACCAATAAAATCAGAAACTCACTGGGAGGGGTTTAGGGGGAGGATGGCAACACGTGTTTTAGCAAGCCCTCCAGGTGATTCTGAGCCATGCTCAAGTTTGAGAACCACTGGTTTGAATCATTTAAGCCAGAAAACTCCATTGCTATATTTATTCAGAAGTTTCAGATCTATCTGGTTGCTTTATTTCATCTACTCCAAGAGGCAGTAGGAAGCACCAGCGCCTCATAACTAGCCTCTAAATGTCTGTCACATCGTGCGTGTGAGCCTCTGCTGTGGGGCCAGAGACATCTGTCTTCAGATTAAGGCAGCCATGCAACTTTGGGCAAGACCCTCAACCTCTCTGATCCTCAGTTTCTCAGCTGTAAAATGGGGTGGTTAGAAGAATTTAATAAGCTAATATCTAAAAAGTGTTTAGCACAATGGCTGGTACATGATAAGTACCTAGGGAAAGGCATTGCATATAAATTATTATTAATAATTACTATCTGTGTTCCTTATTGCCAGTGCTATTAACTTCATCCTAGACGAGTCCAAGGCATTACCTATGCTTAACTCTCTCTGGATTGGCTCCTCCGCTTCAGGTTGAAATGTAATTCACAAAAGAAACACAGGAAAGAGTAGAACCTTTGTTTTTACTAGTAGGAGGGAGGGAATGAGAAACAGAATAGGCTGTTGCTTATTCTTGATTAGGAATTTTCTTGTCTAAAATGTTCTGCCTGGTTAAATAATTTTTCCTTATAATTTTAAATCACAAGGAAGTACCTGTTACTCTTGACTGAATCTTGTGTAGAGAAAGGTTTCATTACAGCAAAGAGCTTGAGCTTTGGAGCTGGACCCACCTGTGTCCTGACTCTGCCACTTGTGGGCTGGGCCATCATGGGCCACTTGCAGATGGGCTCTGGGTCTGTTTAGTCAGCAAAAAATGCCCCAACTTCATAATGCTGTGAGAAGGATTAAATGAAAGAATGTGTGTAAAGTGTACAGCTCAGTGTCTGACTCTAGGGGCTCCACATGTGTGTGTGGTCATGGTGACCAATTATGAACCAGCATTCAGACCAGCTCTAGCTCAGCATCTGACCATCATATTTGTTGGCAAATAACTTCCCTGACCCCCTTTCCTCACTGTGCAACTGGCATGGTAATGATCATCTCTCCTGCCCACCTCTAAGTATGAGCCCAAAGAACTGTTCGAAGCGCTTGGTAAACTATCAAAGCCTTAAAGAACACGAGGAAGTTTGTTAATGACGTGGCAGTCTTAAGAACAAAGACAGTAAGACCCTGAGAAGCGATACATCGAATTCATGCTTCTGCTCTTTAAGTGAATTCACAGAAATGTGGGAACTAAGTCCTATTTATTTCTGTGTGTGTTTTGCAACAGGAGAAAGTGTGTGTTAGCACTGACCTAAGAAGTGATCTATGAAAAGGCTGATGTCGAGTGGTAAATGTTCTCCTGATTTTGCCAAGACCTTTAGAAGGACAAGTGCTCAGAGCAGATGCAGAGTGAGCATTACTAGAACTCGGATTTGAATCCAGGACTGCCTGGGGTTTCCTCAGTGCCCTGTGTGACACCAATCTGCAATGAGCATGGCTCTCAAATGATCTGTGGGAGGAATCACCTGCCTTCTGCTAAGCACACATATGGACCCTACCATGGATCCTATGTTCCTTGAAACAAAGTAGATACTGGCAAACTTTTTCTATAAAGGACCAGATAGTCAATACCTTATGCTTTGCAGGCTGCACGTATGGTGTCTGCTACAACAACTCATTTCCACCATTGTATCATAAAGATAACCACAGGCAGTATGTAATTGAATCTCATAATATTTTAATGTATCATAAAATATTCTTCTTTTGTTTTATTTTTTAACCATTTGAAATGTAAAATCTATTCCTAATTCACAGATTGTAAAAAACAGGCAACAGGCCATATGTGGCTCATGAGACAGTTTGCTGACCCCTGGTCAAGAGGGAAAAATAGACAAACCTACACGCTGTTGCAGTATAACGTATTTATTCCAAGTGCTGAGAAAGGAGAGATTTATTCTGCCTGGCAGTGGGAAGAGGAAGACCCAGAAAGGCTCCAGAGAGGAGAAGACATGCGACCTGGGCTTTTGAGTGTGTATAGGAGTTCACCAGAGGTGACAGATAAGAGAAGGAAACAACAATTGGGGGAAAAAAAAAGGGAAAAGCGGGGGGAAAAAACACTTTCAAGGGAACTGACCAACATTCACTGCTCTACAGAAAGTTCAGAATCACATGGAAGGTAAAGAGAAGGGACTCTAGCGATCTGGTTGTTTGTTTTTCTCATTAATTTATTTCCCGAGGCCAGTGTTTGATTTGAGATGATGTTACAAAGACCCGCCCCCAGAACAGACCTCGCAGTTCTGTTCAGTTTTCATGTTTTTACTCCCAGCAGCCATCACTCTTTTCTGAACAACTTCAACAACTTTCTGAAAGTACTTTCTAAAATTCTCTAGAGAAGCATCTGTTGAAAGAGAACACAGCCTTTCCTTTTAGACAATTTTTCTCATTCAGGTCCAAGAAAATGTGAACATCTGAAATCATATTACTCTACTGCCCGTTTTTTAGTAAGTTAATCAGTTGCCTCTCCATTAAATGTTTACAAAAAATGCATTTTTATTGACATATAACTGACATGTACCATTAGTTTTAGGTGTGCAACATAATGATATTTGTATGTATTATAAAGCGATCACCACAATAAGTCTATCCATCACCACATATAGTCACAGAATTTTTTCTTATGATAAAAACTTAAAATCTTCTCTCTTAGCAACCTTCAAATATACACTACAACATTAACTATAGTTTAAAAATGCATTTTAAGTAATTTTTAAAAAATACTGTTCTTTGATATCCATGGTATTCTATGAAAAGTGGCCAAGTCTTTTTTCTACAAAATTATGTCTCTGACATTTTTTAAATCAGGTAGAGAATGAATTGGCTTAAAGAAAATGGAGATCGTTTGGAAATTATGTTGGAATCCAGCTGCCTGGCACCCCAAAACTTTTGTTTTAAAATATTTTTAATATAGGAAAATCAGAATTTGTCCCATGATACCACATTGAACAGCCTTAAAAGTATGTGAGCATTAAAATGCTCTATTTTAGAACAACTTTGCTTTCTCAATCCTTTCAATATCTGAGGCTCACTAAACTATAGAAAATAGATTATTTTAATTTGTTATTTCTTTTCTGTAAACGTGTCTCAAGAACCTACTGTGCACCAGGCACTTTGCAGGACACTGAGTGTGCACAAGACTATGACACATGCTCTGCCTACACAAGGAGATAAAGGAACACTTAGCCATGTATGGAAGCAGGTCCAAAGCAGAAGTCGTACAAAAGGGGAGAAGTTCTACCAAAGTCATTAGCAGATCATTATGGGAACCTCGTATTTTCAGCCAGAGGCACTTTCTCTATACTCTTCATTCCATAAAACTAATAGTGGTAGTTTATAGTGGTAATAAAAATAATAGCCAACAAGTATTGATTGCCTGCTATGTGCCTGTCTCTGTGCTAACTGCTTCGCTACTCTATGATATTGAATCCTCACAAGATCTCTAGAGGTGAGTGCTCTTATGTCCCCATTAATATGCCCAAGATCACATAGCTACTGAGCACTGAAACCCTGACCTGACCTGGTTGACCTTATTCCAAAGCCCATACTGTTCCTGCCACACTATACTGATGATGTTTTCTCTGGTGTATGCATCAGAGGTTGAATCATTTTCTATGTGGGAACCTGCAAAGCAGCTCCAGAGTTTTGAGGCTTGAGAACAGCTCCAGTCAATTTTACCAATGGGAAGGCATTAGCAAATAGCTGACTATTTATATGTTTCTAGGTGCTCCATCTGAAGAAATAAATAAGGCAGTGCTAAGATGTGCACAATACATTTATACATACAACCACATAAAAATACCAAAGGAGGAGAAGAGATGTGGAGGGTTATAGGTGGGCTATTTCAGACCATTTCAGGGTTTACCCTCCAATGTTGCTTCTGGATCTATTCCAAGCAAGAAATCTTTATCTTATCTGTGTCTGGAAGTGTAAATATGTTGCTCACTCATCACTGGTGACTGGTTTCCTTAGAATAAATAGCCATCTAAGACAAGTAGAATTTAGCAGGGCGTTGGAGATCGACACTCCAAGGCAAAAGAAAGGCAACTGGAAAAGGAGGCCCGCAAGCTGGAACTGCAAAGGTAGAAGAGGAGAAGGAAGCTGAATAGGTTATCTGTGCTTTCAAATACATGGATACCCAACAGATTTCCTTCAGAAGAGAACACTTTCGTAACCCTGCTATCTGGAATCAGACCGAAGGTTGGCTCCTCATTGCTTGTTCTCCAAATTAAGCCAGTATTAGAACCAAGAGGAAAGGATGAAGATTGTTTCTCTCTGTGGAACACATTCCATCTCATGCCTTTCACTTGCAGTTTGTATGTCTGTCCCAGCAAGCCACTCAAGAATCGCCCTTACCCATATGGCAGAGGGATCATGACACAATGACAATTAACTTTTCTGATTAAAATTGCTTGCCAGTGAATCAGCTGAGTATCTATAAGAGAAGAAAAGAACATTTATTCTTTTTTTTAATATTATCTCTGAAAAGTTTTATTACCAAGAATCTGAACAAGCAATACTAAGTGAAAATATTAATCAAATCCAAAGCAAACCCATTTGTCACAGTAACATATCTGATCCCAGAGCCTGGTCAAGAAGAAAAATAATTCATAGGAAGGATGGCCATGAGGCTCTGAGATCTTAAGAACCTGCATTTTATATTAGAAGCATGTTTACTTTGTTCATTCAAATTTATACTTAGTGGAAATTGATCAATGATATAATTTTCTCTTTGAGGATGTTTTAGAAGGGAACAAATATTTATTAGGAGATTCAGATATATCTGCTCTGCTACTGCTAAACCTAATTCACCACCATTTCTGGCCAGACTATAATAACAGCCTCCTGTCTTCCCACCACCCCTCTCCTCCCTAAAATGTCACCCCCTGGGTCTCTTTAGGGCTGGCTCAGTCTCACCCGTTAGGTCTCAGATCAATCCCACTTTCTCAGAGAGACCTTTGCTAACCAGCACGCTCACCACTTACTATCTCATTTTACTTATTTCCCGATTGCTTTTATAGTAATCTTCTTCACCTGGCTCATTTGCTGGAGGATCATGTCTACCTCATTTACTAATGTGTATCCAGCACCTAGCTTATAATTGCTCATGAGTTGGCTTCTTGCACATAAATCAGGACTGTAGCCTATGCACAAGCATAATTTACTGTATCATTTTAGTTTAGTATTTATAACCTTCAAGAGGCCCATGCACAGCATAAGCACCTCTGATATAAACAAAACAATACATAGACATACATGTGTGTATGTGCGTGTGTATATATATATATACACACACACATATATGCACACAAATATGCATACACACTATATTTTATGTGTGTGTGTATGTATATATATATATATATATATATACACACACATATAAATAACTATATCGCAGTGAAAAACTGAATATGGTCAAAATTTATTGCCAAGAAATACAATTAGCTCATTTATTTATTGTTCCCTTTACACATCTGTTTTCTGATCTAGTTATTTGAATGAAACTTTTTAAAAACTTTCACAGCTAATATCACTAGTTTGTTTATCAGAGTACGATTGAAGTTCACTCAATCTGCGATGATCGGTTTTCGTTCCATAACAGATCCATGATCCATAATATCTTCATTTATTTGAAGCCACATTGGATGACATTAAAAGAGTCATGTTTAAAGCATGGTACCCATGCCACTGCCAGCACACAAGATGATTTACATGGTATGCTTTGTGGATAATCGGAGACAAGACGGGGAATCACTCGGCTCCATCAGTGTGGAACCAGTCTCAGTCTGCAGAGGCCAAAATTTCATCGTAGCATTTATTTATATCGTTACATTCTATTTATGCCAACTGATATTAGTTTTGTATTTATGACAGTAAAATTTAGTTTTTTTGGGGGGGTAAATATACTTAAAGAAAAATATGTCAATTTAAAAATATCACATAAATAATGGTACAAGTGCTTTGTTGAGTGGCAAAAAGTCATGCAAGTCATATGCAGAGGACTGATGGAAAAAGCTAGTGGAGGCAACAGAGGTCAGAGAGTCAGAGTTCACCCCTTAATAATAGAGTAAACTTGAGTAAGTTATTCAACCTCACTTAAAAATAGCAGCAGTAAACTCAGATTTTGTCTGTTCAAGTGGAAAATACATCAAGTGGAACATAGCAGATCCTAAAGAAATGATCTCTGTAATGATAACTGCTATTATTATTACAATCATATAAAATGATGTATACGAAGCACCTAACACTGAAACTAATATGTAGTATATGCTCAGCAAATATGTATTAACACTTTCTCATCAAGTCAGCTTCCTTCACAATAGACCTACGAAGAGGTGTCTGATTTGTGACTCAGTTTTAGCTGAAACCAATCTAGGATATGAATGTTGTGTGGCCTATTTCAAGATGTGAGCTTAAAGACCACACTGTATATAACTGGTATGGCATACAGAATTCAATATAAAAAATGGTGAACAACCTCACTCCATCAGCAATGCCTAGAAGAAATGGCCACCACAAAAACAAAGTTCTGTGGACAGAAAGCAGCTTTCTGTAATGTGTAGCACATTCTCCTTTTATTTCTACTTGAGAAAATGGGTTAAATATTAACCATCTGTCAGTTTGGGATGGTAAACTTAAAGGTTAAAACTGTATCTTAAAAGAATTTTTTTAAGTCTCTTCCTAGAAAGAATTATATATCAGGAAATTCAACCACAAATCCAACATAAACTGAGCAAGCTTCTTAGGCAGAAAAATTAAAGTGGGCAGCCTGAGAGGACGAGGAAACAGACACAAGGTCTTACCTTGTCTAGGAGTGTGGGAAAATTGTTGTATTTACACGATCCCATCTCTGGAGTCCTCTGAAGATGGCAAGAGAAGATAAACAGAATTAGAAACTTTCTGAGTTAAAGGAACACTGGTGAATCCAGGAAATGGGATCTTAGCAAGATAGATTATTCCTAGAGAGAACAAAGTGGAAAACAGAAACTAAAGAGTGGGTGACACTAGGCTACAAATCTTCCTCTGAGACTGTGTACTTTTAAAATATTTTTATTATGGAAATTTTCAAGTATACACAGAAAAGTTAGAATAAGTTAATAATCTTCCCATACCCACCATCCTTCAACAATGATCAACATTCTGCCAGTCTTGTTTCATCTGGCCTCCTGTGATGTGGGCGGAGGTGGGGCCTGGGGAATGAGGCTAGAGCATTTAAGGTAAATCTTAGACATTGTGTCAACCATAATGACATCAATACTTCACTATGCTCTTTCATACAATAAGGAATATTTTATATAGTTACTCGATCATTATCATTCTACAAAATTCACAGATTCCTTAATACCATCTATTACCTAATTTTCCAAGTTCCCTTATTCAAAGATGGTTCTGTAAAGGTTGGTCTAAGTCAGAATTAAAACATGGTTCACAAAATGCATTTGGTTGTTTTGTCTCCTAAGTCTCTTCTACAACAGTCTCCTGCCACCTCTTCTTTACCATTGAGTCGTTGGGGAAATTGTCATCTGTCCTGTGGAGTGTTACACATCCTGATTTGTCTGATTGCTTCATTATGGTATCATTTAACTTGTTCTTCTGTCATCCGTATTTCTTATAAATCATGCTTAGATCTAGAGGCTTGATTAGATTCTAGTTCATGTTTTTAGGAAAGAATGCTTTATAAATGGCATTGCACGCTTTCTACTGTACCATATCCTGAGGCATAGAATGTGTGTTTGTCCCACTTTTAGGGGTTGAGTGGTGAGTTTATATGCTTTTAACCTGATCTCTCCTTTACAAATTTTTCCCATCAACTTTTAACATAATTTTAGCATTGCTTAATTCATCATTTTATTAAGGTTGCAAAATGGTGATTTTTCTCAATCTGTCATTCCTTATTAGTTGGAAATCTTCTACGAAAAAAATCTTCCCTCATCAATCATTTGGTTACAATGAAACACAGTCTGTATAAGAAAAGCAATACAAATTCTTTTCTTTTTTTGTCAGGCGAGGCAACCCTTGGTTGATCTCACAGATTTCAAGGACTTTGTCGGCTTACAATCCCTTATTTATTTTTATTTTTACTTTTATTTATTTATTTGTTTATTTATTTATTTTTTAAACCTACAATACCCAGTCTTCCTAGGTGGTCTCCCATCCAAGTACTAACCAGGCCCATCCCTGCTTAGCTTCCAAGATCAGAAAGGATCAGGCTTGTTCAGCGTGGCATGGCTGTAGACAAAAAAAAAGCAATATAAATTCTTGATTCTTTTCCTTTGTCAGTTTTTAGAACAATAAATTGGTGACCTTGAAACAGTTTTTTGTTTAATATTATTGTATATTTGATGGATTTCAATCCATTGTAATCACCATCCTTTTTGATATTCAAATTACCTTGTGGTAGCACCGTAGAAACACCTTATGCTTGGCTTGTGTCTTTTGACATTATTCTTATTAGTCTTTGATGGTTTCCTTGCTTTTTGGCCCAACAAGATATCCCAGACTCAGCTCATTCGTTTTCTGCTCCAGACCTAGAATCAGCCTTTTCTAAGAACTCTGGTTCCCTTTAGAGAGACAGCATTTAGAAACCACAATCTGGGTACTAGAGTTGCTCATTGCTCCTAGAGTACCATTGCTTCCAAGTCTTTCGAAAGACAAAGCTAGAACAAAACAGTATTTCAGAGGAAAAAATTATGAATTCCTACTGATATTTCCAAATAATACTTAAGAGAAAGGGTTTTGTTGTTTTTGTTTTTGTTTTTTTTTTACTTTTTTGATTTTATACTTGTATGTATTTTATGCTGGAAATTTAGGTTAACATTAATACAATTACTCATTTTATTTTATGATATAGCTATAACAACTTCCAAATAAGAGTAAAATATTACCACTGACAGTAAGACTCCTAAATACAAAAATATTATTTTCTTTTAGAGAAGAGGCAACATTAGTAACACATGGATTAATTTAAAAAGCTATATGTACCAGACTGAATCTGCCATGTCACATTAATATGAAGTATATCAGTCTCAAGGTTTGGGTACTTGGTGTACTGGTGTTTAGAAGACTTTACTTTAGAATTAGAATTTAATGACCAATCTAATTTATCCTAACTGCGTGGGACTCACTCCACTGCCATCTATCCCCACCTGGTAACACAGCAACATACTCTCTACAAACATAGGACCAAGGCTTTTATTCACCAGTATATTATGCAACACCTAGCACAATGCTTGTAGTATGCACGCATACATGAATCAGCCGATGATCCTACATTTTTTAAGCGAAGTCACTGAAAGGTAAAGTTTCTCCTCAGAGCTGCTGAAACAGTCATAAGTGACAACACAGTGGCCACCCATTTCTTCAGATGCTCTACCACTTTTCCAGGAAAAACACTAGCGTTATTTATAAAAAATAAAAATAAATTTTAAAAAAGAGCTAGAAAGGCTCTGAGGAGCCTAATCCAGCCCCGTGATTTATCAAATAGGAAACTGATTTAGCCAGAGACTCAGTAGTTTACCCCAAATCATTCCGCTAAATCCTGACAGAGCCAGAATTAGGACCCAGAGCACTTCTTTCGTGGTCTGGGATGCTTTCTGCTCGGTTTCACAGTATCCTGCTTTCTCAGCCATTCCTAGCATCCTCTCTGGACTAGCACTTATAAGCAAAGCAGAAGAAAGTTAAACAATTTAATGTTTTTAAGAGAGTTTGGATACATTCTCTCTCATTATACCCACATTATTAAAAATTCAATCTGACTTGTGATTGTCTTGCTCTAACTGAAGACATTAAGGTTGATCTAACAAGTTGGCACACACATCATTTTGTTCATCACTTCAGATTGTATTAGAATGCAAAATCCAATATTGCTAGAAACAGTAATAAATTATTACTTGGTCTAGCCCAGAAGAAAATTCAATGAATTAAAAAAACACTTGACCAACATCTACAGATTTCATATTTTATTGAGTCCCTAATTTTATACTTTAGATAAAAATTGAAGTTTGCGTATTAATTTTTGTTCTTAATTACCAATTGTCATTTGACTCTACAGCATTAGAGGACTGGCTGTTCTCCCTCTTCACTCATTAAGTCCAAGTTGAAACATCTGATCGTTATTAAGAGGCTTTATAGGTTCCATTGCAGTTCCATGCCCAGAAAAAAACTCAAAAACCCTCTTAAATCATAAGATTTTGAGCAATGTGGTGACTGACTTTTGGTGCTATACTTATTTTGCATTTGAATTTTTTAATTGCTTTCCTATGACTTTACAGAAAAAGAATGACAAAATTTCAAGCCACTTTTTAAGCAAGATTACAGAGTAATTGTATGTGAACTAGGTGTTATTATCATTTGAATAGTAATGAAAGTGGCCACAGTGTTAAAAAAAAGGGGGGTAGGGAGGGGACTATTCTTTAAAAATCAAAATCCATAGGTAATACATCATATTCAGGAGCTTGTTTTTATTTCAACTCCCTATAAAGTCTCAACATTTTAACCATTTCTAGATAATCTACTGTAATGGAAATGTTATCACCTTCAACAAATCATTCCAGCACTGCCTTTATTAGAATTAAGTCTTTCCCTGTTTTTAATTATAAAAATTATTTTTTTAATTAAAGTATACACATATATAAGAGGATTGTCATCTACAGCCATGCTACCCTGAACAAGCCTGATCCCATCTGATCTTGGAAGCTAAGCAGGGTTGGGCCTGGTTAGTATTTGGATGGGAGACCACCTAGGAAGACCAGGTACTGTAGACCTTAAAAACTAAGGACCTTAGGTCCTTGCAATCTGTGAGGTCAACCAAGGATTGCCTCTTCTAAAAACATTTAAAAAAAAAAAAAATTATCAGTGATATTGCTTGGAGAATAACCATGTATCCCGGAAAGAAAAAAAATATTTCAAAATTTATCCAGTTGTGGATTTTTGAAGCTAATGCTTTTGTAAAGAGGATTAATTCTTCGGTCTTTAAAAATTGGTTCACCACTTAAATATAATTTACAAAGATTGGAGTTTTTGCTCATATAAGTGAGGGTTTAGGTGGCAAATTTAACATTTTTAGCCAGTCAGCCTTTATGCAGAACAATACTCTTATGTGTGTAATCCTTTTTTAGAAGTACAGTGCAGCTAAAATTCTTCTTTCTATAAGGAATCCATTAAGTATGCATGGTAAAAAATTTTTAAGTCAAATAATATATAAAGATATAAAAGATAAAAGGCTCCCTTCCATAACTCCCAAATACCCAGTCTCATTTGTCAGAAATAACATGTTTTTACAGTTTGTGCATATACAAGTATACTTCTGGTATCTTAATTTTTAACAACTAGGATAATACTAATTTATTTTTGCTTTTTAAACTTAATATACCTTGAACATCTTTCTCTGTTAATATCTCTAAAGTGATAAGTATATTTATTAGTATCCTATTGATGGATATTTAAGTTTTTTCCCGTTTGGGCTGGAATGTTGAAGTGAAGTATGAGTATTAGATAAATAGAGATATGAATTACGCTTTGCATAAATGAATGAGTATATTGATAGAATAAATTTCTAGAAGTATAATTGCTGGGTCGAGGAATGTGTGTATTGAAAATCTGACACATACTTCCAGAGTATTTAGCCATACCAGCAGGTTCTAAGACAGCCTCTTTCTCCACACTCTTGACCACATTGTACATTATTATACATTTTCATCTTTGCCAGTCTCAAAGGTAAAAAATGATATCTTATTCTTTTGTCTTCCATTTAAGTAAATTGAACATCTTTTCGTATTTATAATCCATTTGTTTTTTATACCGTTCACATCTTTCCCCATTTCCATTTTTCTTTGCATTATTGGTCTTCTTGATTTTTGAGTTATTTTAATAATACAAAAATTAACTACTTTTTATGATGTATATTGAAAATGTTTTCCCTAGATTTTTCTAGTTTCTGCCATACAAAAAGTTTTTAATTTTTATGTATTTAAAGTTATTATTTATTTCCTGTCTGGCTTTGGGGTTTAGTATCTTACTTAGGAAGGACTTCAGCATTCTGGGATTTTCTTCTAATACTTTATTAGTGTCATTATTTAAATATATATGTTTGAATCTTTGAGCTGTCTAAAGGAAGGAGTAATACAGCCTTATTATTTTCCCAAAATGTTAGTCAGCTGTTTCAAAACCATTTTTTTGAATAATGTATTTTCTTCTCTAGTTTGAAAAGGCTTCCTTTATCATATATTGAATATCCATATAAGACTATTTGGATATTTAAGCTTATTTCTAGACTCTATGCCATTTATCACTTTTTTCCTGTCTATGCTAGAACAAAACCATTTAACTGCTGTAGTTTTAAATTTTAATTTCTATATGCTGTAGTCGTCATTGGAACTCTGTATTTTTCAGAATTTTCAGAGTTCAGCCTTTTAAATTTTACTTTTATTTTATTTAGTCTATTTTTCCATATGGACTTTCAAATTAGCTTGTCAAGTTCTAAGAAAAGAAAGAGGAACCTTATTGTGAATAAAATCACTTTTAATTACCAAGCTGATGGTAAGATTTCTATTTACTCAAGATTTCTTTTTAAGAATGGTGTTTTAAAGTTTTCTTTGTATAACTTACAAATTTTTTTGCTAAACTTATTTCAGATGATTTTTATAAATGGAATATGTCTGATTCTTACATTTATAGGACTATAAATGACTTTTCTGGTGGTAAGTTATATCAACTATTTATTAACAATTTTTATTGGATACTGAAGTCTATCAAATAGATCTTTGGCATCTGTAAAAGAGTAATTAAATAGCTTTTCTCCTTTGACCTATTACTATGATTAATTCTATTAATAGAGTTATTATTATTGAACCATCCGTGCATTACTTGAATAGATCCTACTCTATTAGGATATGTTATGATGTATATACCCTGCTTGTTCTATTTCCTAGTGTTTTAGTGGAGCAGTATCTCAGGTTTTCAGAATAAGCAAGAACTATATCTGTGTTACTCATTACTTCACATCCATCACATAATACCTGGTCTTGGATTTGAAGCAGAGAAAATTCTCAGTATTTGTGAACATAAGAGTGGTTCCATCACTCATTTGATTTGGTTCTCGCTTAACTCTGCTTGTCTATTCTAGAAAGAGAATCCATGACTAAGAGCAGCATAAAGGTCAACAAATGGGTCATGTGAGATGTATCCAGGTCCTCTGAAATTTATTTGCGTATTAACATATTCTTTTTGATTACTCATAACCTTTTTGAGTCCTTTCTCCCCTGTTTTGACTAGACATGTTTTTCTCCTTGAGCAATCTTCCAGACATCAGCAAAGTCATCTCTGATTTGAGCAAGCCTAAGTTTTCAGAACAAGCTGTTTTGCATTATTGTGAGGCTAGGGTGCCTGGCCTGGACCAAACTCATGTGGAGCTGAGAAGAAAGCTTGAGCCTGACCTGGCAGATTCCTGTGTTGGCTCAGTGGCCATAGTTTAATTGGCATAGCTAAATTACCTGGCCAGAGTTTCAGTCAGCAGCTCAGGAGCCCCACCAATATAATTCTTGTAGGTACTTTTTTTTCACTCTCACCCGTTAGCTTCCAGCAATGACAAATGAAATCTTTTCCTTTGGTAGCTCCATGAGCATCTCCATTAACATCTCTGAAGAGCTCAGTGGCCTGGATGTGCAGGCCAATTCTCTAACTAAAGTCACATGTGGAAACCAGAAAGGTAGAATAAAGATATGACTAAAGATTATTTTGTGGCAAAACAGCTGTGATGACTGATGCTATGAATGAGTGTGATTATGACCAATCAGCTCAACTGCAATTACTCAGATACTCTCTCGGTTTCTTATATGTCATTGTGTTTCTTTTCCCAACTTCTCCCCATAGTTTCTGTATTATGGTAACAAAAAATAACTCAAAATCTTCAAAACCTTCCACATATCTCCTTTTTCTTTTCCTAATGTCTCATATTTCTCTCTAATTAGCCTCTTCTGATGTTTTTTGTGGCCAGTTATGTCTACTATCTGATTTCAGTCAATACCCATTGGGTCTTGTACCTAGCCATATGGTACTTCAATTACACTCACTGTCCAGTTGAAAACTCTGTTTCCAATTATATCTAATTTGTTTGTTATTTCTGATTTAATAAATGGGAACATATTTAAGGAAATAAGATCAAAACACTAGCTTATTGACTTTTACATCATCAACTCTCTTATAGCTAGTTAAGGGGAAATCAATACTGCTGAATAAATGAATGGGTTATTTGATAGTCTAATAAAATGTTAATTTGCTTTCTAGGAAGAGAACCACATAAATTCTAGGGCAAGTACCTTTATAATTTAGAATGCTCAAGTGTCACTGTATTGATATCTGTTTAGGGATTTAGGAAGCTAAGCCTTTATATAGTCTAAGTGAAATGCATTATTGAGTTGGTTATTGAGATAATTAAAGCTACAAATCACTGTTACAAGGAACATTCTGATAAACTTGTGAATTCAGAGCCAGAGTTATTCAGTCTTTAAAACTATAAGAATTATCTAAATACTTTGTTCATATGGGTCATGTTAGCTAAAAGGTTCCCAAAGTTTTGCTTCACCTTGTGGCACAGACTTGGCATGGGACTACTTAGTTTGATTCCCTGAGCATCTTCAGTGTATGCAGGAACCACATCAGCCAGCAGATGATCCCCATTGAGTTACTCTTGTTTCAAAGATGAAGCCTTGCTATGCAGCGCCAATTCTCACTTTTTCCACATTACATAATCCTTTCTGTTCCCCAGCTTTTCCATGTGGCCACCTTATAAGTGGAACCAGGAGTGTGGTTTGGTTAATGCTTCATGTTGATATCAATGGATTACAGAATAGCAGGTCTCTTGTTGCCTGGCAACCAAGCAAAGTGCCTCAGCCTACTGACCTCAGTATGGGTACCACTTGCACAGAAAAAGCTCCATCATTGAATTGATTGTTTTTGCCTTGTTCCTGATGATCCCCAGCCATATTTAGTGCTTTCAGCCCATCCTGATGAGGCTTCTGATTGAATGTAATTATTGTGCTGCTTTTTCCTCCATAGTCTGAAGTTTAATCATAAAATAAGTGCCATAAATGGTCTTATTTACTAACACTATTGTCACTGAATCTAGGACCAGCCATCTTGATGTAAAGTCATTGATGGAGAATGAAAGACCACTTGCTTATCATCCTAAATAGAGGCATCAAAATTTGCTAGGTACAGTTTTTTTGTTGTTGTTTTGGGGGTTTTTTGCTATCAATTTTCTTTTATAATTTTCATCAAAGTTAAGTTTCCACAAAAATGAGAACAATTAACTTGATTACTTCATGTTAGGTATTTAATACATATTATACTTTTTAATCATCACAACAACACTTTGAGGAAGATAATAGTATTATCCCCATTTTTAGATATAAAAGCTGAATTTAGCGAGATTGGCTGTTAAGACAAAACCACAAATGTAGTTAGGTAACAGAGCTGTGGTTCAAATGCAGATTTACTTGATTCTAAAGCATGTCTACATTATACATTATATCAGGAGGTTTAGTGCCAATGACAAAAATTATACACTTATTTCTAAAAACTCATTCTGTTTCTCAAATCAAAATAGCATTACCGGTTTTCAAAGTTCTCAACTAGCAATGACAGCTTACAATCACAAAGATTGCAAAATATCAGGTCCCTGAATAAATTAGATGAGGGATCTCTGTGAGTATACTGTTCACCTCAAGAGTAAGTCAAAACTACCTAATAGGAATTCAAATTTACTTAACAATAGTTACCAGTAATATTACTGAGTGTTTACTATGTATCTAATGAGAACCAGCCTCCTCTGCCCTAGCTACTTTGTGATCCACATTTTATGTGAATTAACTGGGAGTTTACTTGGAGGAAACTGAGACTCGCAAGTCTTCCTTAGTTACACTGTTTATAAGCAGTAAAATGGAGATTTAAGACTAGGATTGTCAAACTCCAAAGATGGTCTTTGGGTGTTTCGGATTTACGCATGAGAAAAGAAAACAAAAATTACCGGTGGAACTCTTTGATGCTATTCAAAGAGGGAACATTGTTGACACTCTTGAGTTACCTAAGCAACTACAGGGTGTTGCTAATAATCATAATAATTATAATAACCGTGGGAGTTAACGTTTGCTGAGTGCCGCACTGTCTGAATACCTGGCCCACGGCTAAGTACTTTGAACATATCATCTCACTGGAGTGTCACAGCCACCCTGGGCCGCAGGTGCTGCTAATATCCCTGTTTTATAACTGAGGGAAACTAAATCATCCCAGGGTACAGAGTAGTAAACATGGAGTAGGGGTTAAGCCCAAACCCCAGATTTCAACCTTGACACACACTTCTTCCAGGTGCCAGTTGATCCAAAGATCCCCTAAGTCTCCCTAAGGAAGTGTGAGAATATTTTTGGCTCTTTTTGCTATTGAAAAACCACTTCTCTCTCAAGAATACTTTTGTCCGTGTGGACAAAAGTATACTTTAGCGCTGGACACAATATTGGAAGAGAGAGAATGCCTCCGTGGGTAGTGAACAGCTAGAGAAAGACAGCCCACACCTGTGTGCATTAGCCAAGGAGGGGGTCCATTCACACTGGGCAGTACTGTGACTCCCTGAAGCACAGATGAGCGAGACGGAGAGCAGACAAGAGAGGGAGAGAGGTGTACACGGTGCTCGCTACTTGACCCATCTGCAAAACACAGGTTGGCGGTACTTCCTGATCCAGTTCAGTAGGGCCAAACACAGTATCCAAACTGTGCAGCAGCACTAACTAAGGCACCCTTATTGCACTTGCAAACCCTTACAGTTTAAAGTGGAATAAAAATTATCCTGGGAACACTGGCTCAGTTGCTGTGAAATCATTTGTGCTTGACTCACTGAAGGAGGCTTAAAGGTCCCAGAACTACATGACCAAAATTTATGTTCCAGTCTTTTCTATCTCTGCGGACTACAAGTGAGAAGCTAAAGCAACAGAAGGTGACATTATTTCACAGGGGCCAGAGAATGCTCTTGGTTACTTTGTTGGCTGTGGATGGGGTAGCTAGATAACTAAGTTTATTAAAATTATTTTATACAAAGTCAGAAATGGTTTCTGTGTGAGACCAAAGCAACTCCCATATTAGTTAAGTATGCAAGGTTCGTTGCTTGGATGTGGTGACATCTGTTTTTGTTGCTCAAATAAATTTTATGATTATTTCTGGATTCTCCTTACTGGTTTAAGACCAGTGGTTTCAAATGTGCTCCTCAGTTCCCAGAAGCTCCCAAGGATGCTTAAAGGGTTTCTTTGGGGTCAGGGGTACAAGAGTGGGGCTCCAGGCAGGTTCCTGGTACAACCAAAACTGCAAGCACCTCCTCCGCACTGAAACCCATTTTAGAAAATAGGGTTCTGTCAGGGGCACCTGTTGTTTCACCCTCTTGCTTCTGGTAAGAGCACCCTGATTTTCTTCTAGAAATCCACCACCCCCATCTGAGTACTTTGGGTGGTGTAGACTGCTCTGCCAGATGCAGGAATGGGTGTATACAAGATTCGGACTTAACCAATCAGAGTCTCCTATTCATTTCATCCCAGAAGTGGTGTCAGAAAAGGCACTTGACCCACTGGGGCCAGTGAGCACTGGGCTTGCCCAGGCCCTG
Organism: Pteropus alecto; assembly: GCF_000325575.1. Taxonomy (NCBI): domain Eukaryota; kingdom Metazoa; phylum Chordata; class Mammalia; order Chiroptera; family Pteropodidae; genus Pteropus; species Pteropus alecto. Next base: position 2,732,525 of record NW_006443124.1, read on the forward strand.
ATCTTGGTCCATCCCTTTCCAGCTATTTGATATGACTAGAGCCTCAGTTTCCTCATCAGTAAACTAGGGATAATGCTATTTATGCTTAGAATGGTTCCCTGGCAGGTGGTATACATTTTACAAAATATGAGTTATTATTTATAAAACCTATGAGGATCATTCATTGTTCAATTATTAGATTCTCCCTAATTTTTCACAATTTAACAATTACCCAAAATGCCCTTTAAAACATCCCCTGACTCTCAAACAAAAATCACAGCATCTCCTCAGTTTTAAGCCAACTATCTCTCCACCTACTCAAATCCCTATCCAGTTTGCTTTCATTTCTCCTAACCCTTCTCATTCCTGTTCTTCATGCTGTGTGCCTCAAGAACCTGGAGAAAGTTTGCCTTCTGCTGGACATTCAATGCTCACAATACCACACTGCCCGATGTGATGATCCTTTATCTTTTCATCTACCTCCACCCTCAGGGTGACATGTTCCATCTGTAATATCATCTTGCTGGTATAACCACGGTTATGTACAATGCCTACTTCCCTGGCTGAAATTCCACCTGTTTCCAGCATTACCTTGAATCTACTTCAGTTTACTTCAGTTTTGCCCTCTGCACATTTTCCAAGGTCCCTCCCTCAACCTTTTTATTTCAAGCCACTGGATGGGCCCTTAGTGTGTCCTTGGCTCAGAGGGCAGAAAAGGGCTACTCCTTGAAGACAAAGGCTACTCCTATCTTGTAAAAGTTGAAACTCTCTAAATATGATGCTAGATATCCTGAGAAAGGACGATGGAGACAGACAGAGGAATGCCCTTGAGTATGAGGCAAGAGAAAGGAGACACATCTTTGAGCCTGGGAAGATAGGAAGAAAAGTCACATGGCCATTGAAGAGCCAAAATTCAGTGCCACCCCACAGAGATGGGAGGATTTGGAAGGCTGCCTGGTATTATCTGAGGATGCTGGCCCTGGGCAAGTGTTCTCAAACCTTGGCAAAGTTCCCATGTCATGAGTGGGACGCAAAAGTAGAGAGACTATAGGACTTTGAAAGAACTCAAGGCCCAGATGATGAGGATGTCAACAGCAACCATGATGAACTGATGACTGGGCATCATTTTAGCCTTTTGTGTTACCCAGCAATAACTGGGGTTAGCCTTTCTGCCATACTCGCTGGCATGATGGACACCGAGAGTTAGATTTTAACTAAAATGAAGCATGGTGAAGAGATGAGGCCTGCACACAGCTTGTACACTGAGATCGATACTCGTGGCAACCATGGCTTGCTGTGAGGTACCAACATTTCTGTGAAGGGCTGTATCAGAGGAGGCCCCAACCAGGAATGTGGACGTATGATAGTCTCAGATAAAGCATCTTCCTCAGAGGTCCTAGGATTAGCTCTCAGTGTGGGCCAGAGTGCCAATAGCCAAAATACCTCCTTTAGAAAATAATGACTTCCTTACCCCCAGGAAATTCATCCAACATAATCCATCTGGAATTTTCTGAAGCCAAACCCACTAATCAATGTCAAAACCAGAATGAAAGGAAACTTTTTGAAGAAACAGCCTCCCATCCTCTCTTGTCATGGATGAAAAATGGCTGTCTTTTTCTTTGCTTGTGAAGGAAAAGAAAATCAAGGCAGATCATGATGCTTAGTCTCAAGTGTCCTCATTTCCAGATGCCTTTATCATTCCCAAGTTGTCCCATCCAACTGAGTTATAGCCCCATTAAAATGCGGCACTCAATATTTTCTGTCTAATCCCCTAATACTCCAATCCCTGGCTATCAGCAGACACATCAGGAAGCTCCCCTCTCCAGAGGATTTGGTTTGGGTTTATTCTGGCCAGAGGAAAAAAGGAGAAGTAAAGAAAAGAAGAGAGACTCAGAAAGAACACACGCGGCTGGTGGTGGGAAATTACAAGCCTTATTAATTCAGACAGTCTCTTCGGCTGGTGGCTCTTCAGGTTGGTGGCATTACAGGCAGGCAGACAGGCAGGGCCCTGGTGAAGTGCCATTTTGAAGGAGAGATGTGACCAGACTGAAGGAGAGCCCATTAGCCACCCAGTGGAGGAAATGAAACCTGTTAACTATTCAGTGGCTCCTCACTGGGGAAGGGAGAGGGAGGTGACTCAACTCAGCAGATCCTGCCCAAGGACAGTTATGGAATGCAAATATTTATAAGTCCTGTGGTTGTTTAATGTTCTTCAGAGCACTAAACACACATGCTGCGTCCTTAAACCAAGATAAATGAGTCCTGCTTCTGAAATTCTCTGACCTGAAAGGATAAAAAGAAAGAAACTGTCAGACAAGGGTCATTTTTTTCCTCCCATTTTGTGCTTATAGATCTCTGTCAAACATGCATTGTTTTCTGGTCATCGGTGTTCTCTTAATAGAGGGAGGTGGTTTTGTATATGGGGAGTTATCAGTGTTCTGGTGACTGTCTGCATGGCTTTCCTTGGAAAGGAATTTGAGGAGGAATGAAAGGAGAAAGGGAAAAGGATTAGAAATTTCTACTCATTCTTCTACACTGAATAACTCTCTAAGGGCAGAGGATGTGTTCCAGCCCCTTCGCATCTCCAGAATAATGCCCGGTCCTCTGCCTGATAATGTGCGTTTGGTGGCCAAGGCACCTGGCAGGGTCAGAGCAGAAGCCGGGTGGGGTGCTCTGTGGGAAAAAGCAGCTGCCTCCTTGAGGTCACTGGCTTTCTTCTGACCACCACCATGAATATTAAAATTGTGACTAGTTAAGGGTTTATTCAAGAGACAAGTAAGACCCTACTATGTGGCTAAAAACTAAAGGAATTAATAACAGTTGGCTGGTACCCTGGAGTTAGTGAGAGATTTATTTTCCAGTCAAAGAGAAGTGGAGAAGGAATTGAAAAACAGCCAAAGTCTTGAGTAGAAATCTCAGACATGCACCAGGGCCTCACTTGTGTACCTAGCTGGGGAGGAGATGAAGTAAAAGCAGGGGAAAGTATCGACCTAAAACACCTGGCCATAAAAATGGGAAACATGACAGACTTCTGGCTAGAGGAATGGTGGCTCTTTCCAAATGTTACAAATATGAAATATTAAATGCAGAAACCAAACAAAATTCGTTCAGGAGCTCACTGACAAGGTTCAGAATGGGTGATTTCCATCATCTGCTGTAATTGTAATAATTGCTTATGGCAATTACGCCTCCACATCCTGCCCACACCATCTCCTTTAAGGTCTCAACAGCGATGCTCTCTTTCTAGCCTAATCTCTAGCTTGGTCTGCCCGTTGATGCACTGCCTGCGATCCAGTGCACATCATGAACCATGGAATCATAAAATACGAGAGGCTGGGATAATGGAGAATCAGGGTGCAGTAAAAGCTATATGACTAACTCACACTGCTTAAAAAAAATTCTCAGGATTGACAACAAAGCAATTCGCTGGCATAAAAGCAATGGCCCTCAAACTGTGGTCCTGGACCAGTAACATCATCAGCAGCATCTGGGAAATTATTAGAAATGCAAATTATCAAGCCCCTGTGAATCAGAAACTGAGAGTTGAGTCCAGGATTCTGTGTTTTAACAAGCCCTCCCTGTGATTCTGATGCAGGCTAAAGTTTCAGAGCCAGGAGGCTAAGAACTAAAGCTGATTATCTAAGGAACATACTAACTTCACATCACAGAGAGGGTGGCCTTCTAGTCCCCCGGGAGCACTTGCTCCAGGATGCTTTATTCTTTAAGCATATTAACACATTTCTTTTGAAAATGTTTTCAGAGATTAGGACCAGAGTGAATCTTGCTTGCTCATTATTTTCCTTATGGAGTAGTTTCAGGAGCAAGATGTCACGCAGCTTAATACAGCAAAATTCCACTTTATTTATTATGGCTACCAACACCCAGTTCTCTTATTTGGAAACATCACAGAGTTTCTCAATGAAATGTAGCCTGCACAAAACTAATGTATGGGAAACACTGAACACCCTTGTCCCGGGGGTCAGACAGTACGCTGAGTTTCAACGCAACTTAGAGAGGGGTGTTTTCACAAAGCTTCTATTAAAGCAATTATAATTGCCATGTTTTTTAAACTTCCCCGTGTGACTGCCCATCCCCTTCCCATTTTTATGGCAGGCACAACATGAAAAAGGGCAAGGGGAGAGGTTTCTGTTCTGACTCTGATCAGAAGCCTTAACTAATTTCCTTCATGGTCCAAGGTTTATGCATTCACCAAATTTTGGAATAATGTAAATTTTATATGTATATGTCTCATGTCCCTGTATTTCAATTGGGGTAATACTGGGGTAAATGTTCTAAATCAATTACTAGCAGAAATAGAATTTTTTTTAAAGGAACAACCAAAAAGCGATTGTTCTACCATCACATTCTCTTCCACTTCCAAAACTCAGCAAGGACTAGTAAAGAGAGCAAATTCCAATTTGATTTACCCCTCTGGTTAATTAGAGACTGTACTGGTCAGAAATGCATTCAGCTAGATTACCAGCAGACTGATAGTCATTTAAACACATAAAGACATGCTGGTCTCTCACATATGAAGTGTACAGAAAAGTAATCTGGGTCAGAAGCATGCCCCCAGGGATTCAGATTTTTTCTGTCTTCTTGGTCCATTGTCCTCTGCTTGTGCTCTTTGGTTTCATGGTAGCAACAGAGCTGTGTCTGCCGCACTGCATCCCCATTTCAGGCAAAAGAAGAGGAAGTACTAGCGAAAACAAACTTCTGCTTACATCTCATTGGCAGAACTGACATACAGCCATATCTGGCTGTCAGGCAGACTAGAAAATCAGGTTTTCTGGCTTTTTAAATCTTTGAAGGAGAGAAAGAAATCAGGTCAACTAATCTAGAGTATATTAGTACAGACATAATGAATAACAGACCTCTGGATTAATATGTCCTCATGTGTCTCAGCAAACATCATCAGGGGCCTTGTCCTGTTATAGGTTCACATAAGCAATGAACATGGTACAGTTTGGTAAAAACTAAATGCCAGCTGAGTAAGTAGAGCCTTTTGTTTTGCTGGAAGGGTACAGAGAAGATTGGGTGAGTGCTTTTCAAGCTTCTGTGGGATTTTGTTAAAATGCAGATTCTGATACAGTGGATCTGGGATGGGGTCCGAGATGCTACATTTGCAACAGGCTACAAGGAAATGTCAGTACTGCTGGTCTGTGGAGCACCATGAATAGTAAGGGTCTGGGTAATGCTGAAACAGGGCCTAAAACATGAGAAGGATTCACCAAGGGGAGAAAAAAGAGGAGGGCACCTAAGGCCGAGGGAATAGCATGCGCAGATGCATGTTCATATCTCTATTTATGCAATCCTTTGCCACACTATTTCTAAATTATGTTTAAATATATATATACACATATGAATGGATGTACAGATGGACAGTTAGGTAGATAGATAACTATACAGACAGACGCTATAAGTAGATATTATATATTTAACCAACTGATATTATATACTCATATATAATATCATATATAATATATGATATAATGCCAGTGAGCATTAGTGCAAATTCTCAGCCAGTGAGCTCCTTACCACACTCTTTTAATTCAGTGTGTTGGTATTTCTCTTCTGCAGCCTTTCCTTCTGCCACTTACGTTGTTTCTAGGAAAGAGGTTTGACCCATATGATTTTATAAAAGACTTACAGTATTTGTCCTGGAACTGTGCAAGAAAACAAAAGAAGAATAGCATGCTAGATGTTAAAAAGTGAACTTTATTTCTTGAGTCACTTCAAGAAATGGTTAAGGACACAAACAATAAAGAACATTCCTTAAATGTTATGAAGCCAATCATACTATAACTGCTGTTTGGGGTGATTGACCAACAATTGGGTGACCCATGGCCTAAGAGAAATTATAGCCAGAGAGATGTCATGACTTCAGGGTTTTTGAGAAAATCTGAAGAGCTATTACCAGGGTATTGTGTCAGACATGCCTCTCTGGGGAGACCATGCTAAAATGACCCCACATACTACTGGTTCTGGTTAGTATTTCCATTTCCAGGAGCTCATCTTCAACACTAAGTGAGAAATAACTTCATGGAGCACTTTTAGATACTAGCAAGGAGTCTGATATTCTGGAGTGCAAAGCAATGGAGGAGGAATAGTAGCAGACGAGGCTGATGTCATCTCAAAATTGGATTGTTTTCGTCATACTGAGGTCTACCTTAGCCTATGGACAGTGAGGAATTAGCAAAGTTCATTAGTAGTGGAATGACATAGCCACATTTGGGCTTTAGAGGGATAACTTTGTTGACAGTATAGTGGATGGATGCACGGAAAGTATACCAGTTCAACTAGAGTTAGGTTAGGTAGAAGGAGAGAGAATATGAGACCCTGAACCGGCGTAGTGACTGTAGAAAGGGAGAAAAGGAGCAAGAAGTAATCACCATGTCAAAGGTAGGCTCAGCCGGGCAGAGTAACCTTTAAGCTGTATAGCTGAGGCAACAAGAGACGTTGAGGATGACACCAGGACCAGGGTGGCAGTTTGCATTAGCATAATATGTTCTTTTTACATTCATATTTGAGGTCTTCACTTGTTCACAGACCTTCAATATCCATTTGCCTTATTCTTGGCCACTTCATGTGGCTTTGACACCTACCAGAGCCTGAAAGTCTTTGAGGCTGAACACAAGAGGTTTTGTCCTGGCCAACAGGATGAATGATAGTGCCTCTAACTGAAAGAGTTAATACAGGAGAGGAGCAAGTCCACAAGAGGAAGATAACTCAGGATAGAGCTTCACCAGTAAAGACAGGAGAGTGATTCGGCACTCATGGATGGAGGACTAGCTTGAACCTTGATTCACTTTTTCTATGACCTTGAGCCAGTTCCCTTAGCCTTCCAGTAGCTATAAAGCAGAAGAAAACATCCACCGCCCTGTGAATAGCTCCCCAAAGCCACTAGGCTCATAACATTGATTCTAGCCCAGCACACAGTAATCGGTGTCATCTCTTCCTCCTCTTTATGAACCTTCCTTTCCCTGCACACTCAGTTCTCTAGACTCAGAAAATATGTGTTGATAACCAGACTCCCAGTGCTTCTCCAGAGGGGTGAAATCAAAACTGAGAGAGGAGAAAAGACAAGCCTGGGTGTATCGAGTTTCTCTGAGACCCACCATCCAGTTCTCAGTATACAAGAATTTTTAGAAAGTCTAATGTTTATTTTCATGGTTACACTAAAGACCTCTGGAAATACCATAGATAACCACAGCACTAATAACTATTTAATATATTATATTTGCACATGCAGATGGAAAAAAAACTAGTCTTGGCATAAAGACAAGTATAAACAAATGTAAATTACAAATCACACAGTCACATTGGAAATTAAAGTAGAAAAGATGCAAAATCCACCTGATGTTTTCCCAGCCCCATATAATATCAAATTCTTTTGCTTTTCATTTCCACTAACCTGAAGTCCCTTCTCATTTAATGAGCTTTTCTTTCTTCTCCTTACGCATTCAATTAAAACAACAACAACACCACCACCAACAACAACAACAAAAAAAACAGGCGCTGGGCCAAGCACTGGGACTGCAAAGACCAAAAAAGCCCTGCCCCTCCCAGTCAAATCATGGCTGAATCCTGTGCCTTATACAAAGTTTAGGTGTAAAATAATTTTTAATTGACTAGTATATGGATTAATTTAACCTATTAAATGTCTCAGAGCCCTTTTGGTGAGGCGAGGAGAGTATACCCTTTTTCATGAAGAATTATGAATAAAGTACAGCTGAAGATAGAAAGAAGTCAAATTCTATGCATACCCTGTATGTTTATGATCATACATTTTGGTCCTTGGTTATCTCAAATATCCATTTATTTCCTCAAGGTGAAGGATCTTGATTAGGTCAATTGTATAAGTGTACATAAGTGAAAGTAATCGATTTACTTCCAGGTGGCATAGCTGTAGTTTCTCTCTACCTGACAATGAGTAGCCTCAGTTGATCTAGCTAAACTAATAGACTTCTATTTGAAATTACAACAGTGAAACTAGTTTGTTTTCAGCTTCCTAAGACCCTAAACCTGGTGCATGTTACTATCTCACTTAGACCAATGTAACAACCATCTAACCCGTGTCTTTACACTCTCTCTTGCTCTGTCCACCCCATTCTCCACACTGCAAGTAAAGCAGTCTTTTGAAAGCACAAGCTAATTCTATTAATTCGGTGCTCAAAACCTTCCCATTGCATGTGAGATGAAAACCAGAATCCTCCTTATGGTCATAGACACAACAAGGTCTGTGCATCCCCACGTCCCACACTCACCTTGTACCATGTTACTCGTAACCCTCTCATTCGCTCTCATCCCACCATACATCTCTCTTTGAAGCAATTATCACAGGTGTCATTTTTGGTTCTTTTAAAATTACCTGATGGCTGTTTCCCACACTTGATAATAAACGGCAAGAGAACAGTGACATGTCTGTATCCCTAGGGGCTAACTAATGCCTCACACAAAAAGCATTTAATATATATTTGTCCATGAATGAAGGAGTGTGTGAATAATGATCAGTTGTTTGCTCAATCACCAGGTGCTGTTTTTAATAGTCAGAAAACGTATTTCAGAGATTAAAAAACCGTCCATTTTGTTTAATTCTACAGTAAATATTGCCTTCTAAATATTTCAGGGCCTTGATGGTAAGTCATCAAGGTAGCCTGTAACAGGATGTGTAGTTCTACAATTCCAGAAGACTCAAGGGAGAGGGGAAGCATAGTTACGAACTATTATCTCTGAAATTCTCTGTGATCGGCTGCATTTACCAGGTGGTGAATGAATTCTCTCTCTAGGAAAGTCTCATCTGTAGAAATCATAATTTATA
>NW_006443124.1:2741349-2752680 GCF_000325575.1 Pteropus alecto
ATAGTCAAATCCTTTTACAAACAATGTTATAGAAAACATTTTTGCTTGCTTCAACTTTATGCATTGGCCCACCTTTTGTAGTTCAACAGTTACAATTCTAAATATTGGACCGCAAAGATGAATAAGATACACCCTCTGCTCTTGAAGAAATCTGAGCCCAGCAAGAAGCAGTGAACTCTTAAACAATACAAAGCAATAAGAATTGTAATATAAATGTGTACAAGTCCTACATGAGAAGGAATTGATATAATAGGCTGGTCTAGAAGTTATTTTGAGGTTTATATGATCCTTGACTCTTTTACCAACTCTGTCTGTGCCATTTTTCTTCAAGTGGCTTCCCAGTAATCAACCTTGGCTATTCTGACACGTCTGCCTCCTGGAACATGGACAGAACCAATGGGTGAACACTCACCAGTCTTGTAATCCACCTCCCTCAGAACTAGTCATGACTCGTACATGTTTGTTATCTACAGAGGGAAACAATATAAATAAACTGCAACACTAGCAAAAGCAAACAGCATGATTTTAGAGGCCACATAACATATACTGAGTTCGAATCTTGGTGCCATGTCTTACTACCTGGATGAAATAAAGCAAATTTCTCAACCTCATCAGTAAATTGGAATAATAATGCCTATCTCATAAGACCATAGTGAGTATTAATTTATTTATGGAATTCCTTTATGGAATTTATGTAATATGTTTAGCACTGTGCCCAGTGCATAGTGGGCCCACAATAATTGGTAGACATGACAATGAACAGAAGGATCATAAAGACATGTGTAAAATGCTATGAGAAATACATCAGAGTATGGGTAATTCTGCCTAAGAAGGAGATCACTGAAAAAGAGATATTTGAGCTAAACCTTGAAGGGTAGAAGCAAGCCAAGAGGGAGACTGGGAAGACAACATTTCAAGGAAAGGAACATCATAAACTAAAAATAAAGGGTAGATTTAAGGCTTAAGAGTTTATAGAGGAAATGAGAAGCTAGCTTGAATCAGGGGCTCAGCTATGGATAATGGAAAAGAATCTGAACTAAATCTTGGAGATATTCCTTAGCATAGGTTTCACAGTGATGACATAAATTGTATTAAAGTATTTTGTGTGCAAAGTATATGCAATTAGCAGGTTGGACTTCATGAAATGGAGCTGTTATTAAAGGATCACCCTCTCTTTTCAGATATTTATCTGGAGCCCTGTGTTTTACAATCATGTTTATTAGCTACTTCTGTTGTTGAAAGCTCCTCTTCTGATTTTTTAAAATCGAAGTGTATATTTTCAAAGTTATAGACCATGATTTCTCTCTTTACTCAGAGGCTACATTGTGTTGAGTTCTTCCAAACTCTTCCAAAAAAATGTTTTTGGTAAAGTTCAGATACAGCAGTCCCCCAAAAGCTTGCCTTTTTGTGTCAATGTCTTTGTCTCCTCACATCCCCAACTCTGCCCCTTCCTAAACTTTCTGTCAGTTCGAGTTCTTTCATGACTGACACTCTCAAATATGCTTATGTTTGTTTTAGCCTCACATACTCTATAAATTACCCAAAACTTTCATAACTACCAAGCCGACACTTGAGAAACACAGTATGCTGTTTTATCTTCCTCTCCTATTATCCAGGCCCTGCATACATATTTTTCTTGTACATGAATCCAGTATTAAAAATACACATCAGTTGAAGGTTCTGCCAAAATACTTGGTGAATGAGTAACCCAGCTTACCAGAGACCAAAAGAAGTGTGGGGGTCCTGAAATAAATCCCTTTGAAATGAATGAACCAATTTGTCTAGAACCTGACTTCATTAAGACATTGTAAGTGTATGACTGTGGGATATAAAGTTACCAGGTCAGTCTGACACTCAGTGTACACCTCATTTCATCCTCAGGAGTTGACATCTTTCCCCAAATGTTGCAAGCTGAGCCGTTGGCCTCGTGTACAGCTCAAGCGTATTGTAGCCCCTGTTTTCTTTTTTCAATTTGTTCACAGATCTAATCTTTGTCTAAAAGTATTCTTTATTTATTTACTTACTTATTATCTGTATCTTCCTTCTGACTTGTAACTTCATGGAGGAAGAGGGACTTTCTGTGCTGTTTCCCACTGCGTCCCCAGCCCTAAATTTGTGCCATGCACAGGATAAGTGCTCAGGTTTGTCGAATCAGTTTTCAAGCCCAAAGTCCTACAAGGCCAAACTAATAAATAACTCTTTCTTTGCTTGCATTTCTCTTAAGAGTAAAATAATACTGATGACTACAATTTCTGAGTGCCTGCTACATGGCTAATAGTGTGCTAGCTCACTAATATAGACACGGCATCATCCTGTGTAATCCCCACAGTTACCCTACATGATCTGTACTTTTATTGACTTTGAATGTGAGACTATTGGAGCTCAGAAAGGTGAACCTACTCACCTAAGGTCAGAACTGGGAAGCAGAAGCCTTCAGGCTTGAACCTAGGACTACTTTACTATGTCTTCTCAGTTTATCACACGGCTAGGGCTTACCATCAAATATGATAGATCTTAAGATTATCAGGATTTAAACCCTTTTGTATTGATTCTGGGTTAGGACTAAAGAAAGAAATTGTCAGTTTTAGTGGCTTGCTGCTCCTTTTCTCAGATGTTGATTATAGGGATGGCTGGTTATAGAGAGCCCTATAACTCTGGTTATAGAGACGATTACTCATCCTCCTGCTTCTTATCCCTCTGGCTACTTCAGTCTTCCACATCCTTTGGAAAGAGCAAAATAAAACCAATCCCTTTTCCAAAACTCATCGATCTTTCCCAGTTACATCTCTAAGCAAATCTGGCAGGTCCCAAGCTTCACAGTAAAGTCCCACCGTCAATGGTGTCCAGATGCTCTTACGATCCACCTGAAGTGTTTGACAGGCTACTTCAAGAGTGGTGACTTCTTCATGCAAAAGCAAGCAGGAAGGGAAGCGTGCCCTTCATCTGCTGCCTGGCATTTTTCCTTCTGGATACCATTCCAGAGCTCTGTCTGAGACTTTGCAGGAGCTCTGATTCCATTCATTCTCTCCAGCAAGCTTTGAGTCAGAGCCTCATCCATCCCAATCAGGCACACTGCTCCTTTATTTATTTGCTTTAAAAGGAGGATCCCTTGGGTTCATGTACACATTTAAATGTGTCTTATCCCATTCGATCACTGTTGTTTGTCTTGCCTCTGTAGGATGGGGTAAATTCTGAAGAATTGGAGGGACTTTAAAATTCACCAAGTTTCCTGCATTGACATTTCACTCCCTTGCAATACAAACCCAAATCATGATTCTAGACCCAGTAAAATATAACTTCCAGCATCTTCTCATTATCCAAGCAAAAATTAATATCTCTATAAACATTAGCACAAACTCTACAGTATCAATTATCACAGAAAATAATTATCTATTTACCTGTTTTTACCCATCATAGACTGTAAATTCTGTGGTCAAAAATCAGGTCACATTCATCTTTATATTCCTCACCAATCACCTGGCAGATACTCAATAAGTGCTGAATACACACAGGTTATTCATCCTCTTTTGGGACACTTGGCATGACAGCTCACTATTTCAAGATCCAAGCCTCTTTTATTGTGCAGATTAAATTATTAAGAGGTCAAATGTCTTTGTGCTGAGCTGAGCTCAGTGTCCCCAACACTTCCACCTTTAGTATTGGTTTGCCTTCTGTACCGAACCAGATGAAGTGGGCTCCTCTTTAAGCATCTGAAGAGAGCTAATATGCCCTCTCCAGACTGAACACCCTTCCTGCCTCTGCTGAGGGCCTTCAGAGTACAGCTTCTAAACTTTGGCCATCCTGGTTCCTCTTCTCAGAACAATCTCTAACTATCAAGATTCTTCTGAATGAGGGGTACCATGCCGTGTCCCAGACATGGTAGCGGCACTGAGTGTTACAAGACTCTACTGAGCAGGACATTATATTTTTTGCAAATAGCCTTAATAACCTTACTTTTTCAGTATTCTCCCAATGCTCTGTCTTTTTTTTTTTTTCTTTTAGCTGTGGGGAAGTCAGATTTCTAATTATTCTGGCTACCATTAATTTTATAACCTTAGAAGTAAAATTTCAAATTTGTCATTGTTTAAAGATATCTTGTTTATTTGGGATTTTAGGGTCCTTAGGTCTAGAAGACTGAACTCTAAGAACAATCATGTATTTTGTAGTTAACTGATACCCTCTCTACTTTGATAAGCCTACAAATAACTGGATTTTAAACGGTCACATTCTGACGACATTTCCAGATAGGTTCTGGCCTTAAGTCACTACTCTAGGTGAGCACCAACAAGTAACAAGACAACAGTAGCAACAACAGCAGCAGGAAGGCTTTTGTGCGCTGGCAGCAGGCTCTGTGCTGAGTCCTTTACATGCTTGTCGTCTAGGGCAGGCTTTGCATGACGGTAAACCAAATTCATGATGGTTTAAAACAACATTTATTTTTTTTATATCACTACATGTTTAATGTGGGATGGAAGGGGTTTGATTTTGCTCAACCCAGTCCCTGGAAAGCCGGGCGAATGGAAATTTTTTCTCAATGTGTAATCCTCAACATCATGACAGAGGAAAGGAAACATGACAGTGTTGCTTTCTTGTATTTGTTCTTAAAGTTCCTTCCCAGAAGTAACACATGACATTTCTGCTCGCATTTTATCAACCAAAACCAGGCACATAACCATATCTAACTTCATTTTTCTTTTTTTTAATTTCTGTATCCAACTCTTAGTACAGTGCCTGACCCAGAGTTGCCACCAAGAAAGTATGTGTTAAATTACTGAATGAATGAATGGATTGAATCCATTTAGTTAGGATGTCCCTGGCCCAAGAAACCCCAGCTCCGAATGGCTTCAAGCATGAGGAAACTCATTATTTCACATATAAGAACTTCTAAAGTGCGCAGCTCCAGAAGTAAGCGATTCTGAGGCTCGGGGAAGTCGTTAAGAGTCCGGGTCCTTTCATCTCTGTGCTCTGTCATCTCTCAAGTGCTACTGGGCTGTCGTCTCTCCTTCCCATGGTCAAAAGATAGTCACAGCAGTTCATGAGTCATATCCAATGACAAAGAAGAAACCAACTTCTGTGGGATCCTTTTTAAGAGAAGGGAAAGCTTTGCCAAAAGCTCTGCTAGCAGACTTCTCCTCACGTCTCTGTGGCCAGAGTTATGTCACATGCTCATGCCTGAACCAGTCCTTGGCAAGTGATCTGGGGCTTCTGTGATTGACGTAGTTCAGTCAGATCTATCTCCAGGCTAGGGGTGAGGTCACTCTCCTCTGCAGTCCATGTGTGTGAGGAGGAGGGTGGACCCCCAAATACAATTGGAGTTTCGTCAGCAAGAAAGAAGGAAAGAATGCATGTTGGGTAGAGCACATCAGAGTCCCCAAATCTCTTCTGACATTAACTGTTCCTCACCATCATAACTTCGATCCCTCTAGCTTTCTGGGTCTATTGATGACTTCTGAGCTTTTTCTTCATTTATTTCATCACCATGGGCTTCGTTTAAGTCAGAAGTTTGTCATGGTCATGTTGGTTAGCTTTGGGAGGGCCCAGTTCATTTTATATAGAATAACTTGGTATTAGCTGTATAAAGTAAACCACTTAACATATACAAGGCATAAATCAAATACGGTTTCTTCACAGGATTACTGTAAGCCACCAGTCTGCCAGCATTTACGTCACCTTAGTTATCACCTGGGCAGGGAGAGATTACTCAGTGAAGTGATGAAGAACGTTAGAAAAAAAGACTATCATGGATTTTCTACTGCATTGATCCAGAACTCTTGGCCACACCTCATCTGTGCAGAGATGAGATCACATGCCTGCTTCCAAACTGTTCTTCGACTCATCACTGTCTCTCTCTAGAATATGCTCCTCTGTCTCATTCCCCACTTCTATTTCCCTATTTGACTCCTAATTACCTTTCAGGTCATCATTTAAATATTGGTGACTCTTAGAGGTACAGTAAGTACCTTGCTGTATTCTCTCAGACCACCAGAAGACTGCCTATCATAGAGTTATCACACTTTATTTTAAGGTTCATCTTGTCAATCTCTACTTTGAATCCATAAATAACCACATGAGCCACAGAGATCACATCCGTGTACTCGCCATTATACCCAAGTGCTTAGCACACAGAAAAGATTAACTGATAATTTGTTTTCATGAGTGAACAATGGAATAGCATCTGTCAACTTTACAGCAACACATTCTCTCATATCATCTGCCAGATTCACTGTTCTTAACTATGCACCATAGAATATAACTTTTCATTGTCTTGCCATGATCCATGGGGCTGGGCTAAAAAGAGGTCCATCTGATCCCCATATGGTTTACATCTCATCACTGATGCCTGCGATGATTTTAAGTTGTACAACTCCTTGGTTAGTTTTGTGCTCATTTGTACGGTGATATTATGGCAGATAATACTTATTTTCCATTTTCAGCAATTTACTTTATTTTATTTCTCTTTTTTAAAAATATTTTTTGATTAAGTTTTGTAATAGCCAAAAACTAGAAATAATTCAAATGCATATCAACAGGTAAATGGATAAACAAATTATGGTATATTCATACAATGGAATAGTATAGTAATGGTAATTTAATAAAAGCAGTAAAGAGAAACAAACTATTGATACATGCAACAGCATGGACGAATTTGAAAATCATTTCTCTGTCAAACAAAGCAGGGGAAAAAAGTACATATGTTTATGTGTACTTTAAACTTTTTTATGTACATATAAAATTCTGAAAAAGGCAAACTAATATACAGTGACAGAAAACAAGTCAATGGTTACTTGAGTGTGAGTGTAAAAGGGGCGTAACAAAACTTTAGGGAATAATAAATAAGTTCTTTATTCATTAAAGTTGTGTATTGTAAATATGAGCAGGTTATTGTATTTTAATATTTTCTCAAAGTTAGAAAAAAGGGCTGTGGAAGGTATTTGCACTAAATTTAAATTGAATTCTAAATACAATGGGAAACAACTAATGGGTTCTAAACAAAAATAGGCATGATTAGATTGAATATTTAGTGTGGCAGAAACACTTAAAAGCATGTTTTCAAAAAAATCTTTTGTGATATGTTCTCAAAAATTTCAATCTCCCCAAATAAGGCAGGCACACAAAACTCAACTAATACTTGCTTATACTTAATTGCTAATACTTTGGATTGGTCAGATATTTTCCCTCCTAAATGGGTAGGAAGGTCAAAGCCAGGCTAGGAAGATCACATTGACTGTAGTGCACGTTGAGTAAGCAATGAGCAGAAACTGTAGAACCAAACATCCTTCTTCCCACATTCGACTGAGAACGGAATCACCAAAGAGGCAGAGAATAACCACTATGCACTTCCTATTTAAAGTCCATAATATAGCATCTGTTCTTTCAAATAGTACTTTGAAAAGAGTTGAGGTACCCAGGAGACTTGAGGAAGCAAATATATGTTCTGGCCCTTTCATACAGGATGAGAAGGGAGCCAGGATATTTTAGATCAGGAGGTTTGACTTCGATAGCAAGTGAGGATCAGGAGAGATGGATGAGGGATGTGGTTACACCCCATGTGGTCCTGGCTTTTCATCTTCCATTACTATGTAAGAGAGCACAGTCTGTCTGAGAGCCTCAATGCCATTTTCTTGGGAGATAAAGCATGAAAAGCAGTGACCAAACATCAAAGATAATCGAAAACTGGTATTTAAAAACTCCTAAAATCTGAAATCACTATCTTAAAGGTAATGGCTTGTTTAGTCCTTGAATTTAACTGTTAATGGCTAAAGATTAAAAAGAAAGGAGGGACTGACTCTCCCTGTCCACTGCAACTTGTTCGTGAGGCACTTGAAAGCCCTTAAAGAAGCACTTTTGAATTCTCTTAAACATTTTGTCACTGGCAGAACCTTTTTCTAATATCTGACAACCAGGATACTGCTCTGGTTGAGGCAGAAATTTTATACATTATTTTATCTCTCACTTCATCGGGACACTGTATAAACAACCTGACCGAACTAAGTATGCTGTCAGTGCTGGGAAGTGCCTTTACCTCCCGCTCTGACAGGAAGTCGCCACTGTTGGTTTAGCTAATAGAATTTCTTAAAAGTTCCTTTGACACACAGCTCTGGAAGTTGTGCTTTGTTCTCTTCTTCTTTTAAGGGATGAATCACATTGAAAATGGGCACATTCAGGCAGTTTGTGGAGTGCCTACTGTGTGCTAGGTCAGAAGCATTCAGGAGGGTGTGCTTTCTGGCTGAAGGAGTAAGGCAGCACATGGCACCTGGAGTATCGGCTTGTGGATAACAGTTGATTAACTGCAGAATTCATGAAATGCCTGAACGACAAAGGTAGAGGAGTTTTAAATGAAGCCTAGCTTTAAGTTAAATACAAATCTAGTTGAAAGAGTGGACTTTTCGAGCACATACTTCAAACAATAGAAATAAAAATTAAAATACAGTTGCTTACGAATTTTTCAGACCTGCGAATTGTGACCCATGGCAGTGCTGCCTCTCTAAAGTTTTAATTCCTAAAAATGAGGGAAGTGTCAAAGTTGTTCTTTGTTCAACACTAGAAAGGTGTTTTGTACCTGGGAAAATAAAGACACAGACTCAATTGCAGATAAAAGTCAAAGACTGCACTTAAACTAGTTACTTAAAGTCCAGCCTAGCTCTTCTTCTCTCCCTCATTGAGAGAAGATTGAGATGCAAGAGAAGTTAATTAAAATAAATTTTCTCTGGCTTCTGTATAAATACAGTGAGAAAATGAGAAACTAACTTTGGAATTCTGGATCATTCTCTAGTTTGAATCCAGAACGGCAGGAACCTCTGTATTATTCCCTACTATCTCCCCAGTGCCTGGTACCTAGTACTTGCTCGGTAAATATTTTTTAATGAATTCAAGAAAACATATATTCCTGCTTGTGCAAAAACAAACAAACAAACAAAAAACCATGAATTTCTAGAGACATGTCTAAGAAACAATAGTTACCTCTGAGAAGAAGTGATAGGAGGGAAGGATTTTATTTTATATCTTTTTTTTATGTTTAAATTTTTATTGTGGGTTTGAGTCATCTTTATAATTAGAGTGAAATATTAGTTTAAAAATATATCACTCTTGAGTTACTCTTAAGAAACAATTTTAGCAGAAAGAAGAAAAAAAGGTCTTTTCCCTTGATCTTGCACAGCAGCCTTGCAGAGTGCCCTCCGGGGGCCGAGTTCTGAACTACTGGGTGTAGGCTTTGAGGGAGGCATCTAGGGTTCTTGTGTCAATGCTTATGGTTCTTAATCCCAGATGAAATACTGAGGGGAGCTACTTTGAGAGCTGTTTTGGAGTTGTATAAATATATCTGTTAAAGAGACGGAAAAAAAAAGAAAAAAAACCTAAGGCGTTTAGCATAAAGAGTAAGGAATCTGGAGGCAGGCTGCCTGAGTTTGAGCCTTTTCCCCCCACGTATTAGCTGTGTAATTAATCTTGATCAGTTAATCTTGCCACGCTTCAGATTCTCATTGGTAAAATAGAAATTAGAATAGTATACGGTTCCTAAAATTGCCGTGCAGATGGAACACGAGCCAATATTTAAAGTCACCTAGGAAAATGTCTAGCATAATAACGTATGCTCGGTGTGCATTTACGTTTATTAATATAGAAAAGCACAGGAAGAAAAATTAAATTAAAAAACAATGTATATTGACGTAAATTTACATGCATCAGCTGTGTAAGCTCATTCTGTATTCATGTGAATACAGAAATCTAAAAATAACCTTTCTCTTTCCTTTTGTGCATATTAAATTGTTTTCAATTTGACATAGGTACAATTTCATTTTTCAACCGATAGATATAAGAATAGCCCCCAAGGTGAAAAATAAAAGATCCGATGGCGAAATGAGAGTCTTTGCATTCAAGTGATCTTTGAAACGTCTTCTCATTTTACCTCTAAACAGACACATTTAAGAGGAAAGACAGGAAAACAAAAGTCCAAACGCAAAAAAGTGGCAGCACTCACATTGTACAAATGACTTAGGCTGTGTTTTGTGGACATACCTATGTTTGTTCACTGAAAGATAGATAATGATAAAAATTTCAAAAGAAACTGCAGGGCTTCCACCGAATGTGGGCAGCTGAGTTGACTTCAGAGCATAAAGCTTCAGTTTCCATGATCTGCCCACTTAGAATAATTTGGAGTCCAAGCCCAATTTCCACGATGATCTTCCAAAGGCAGTAACCGAAGACCAGGCAAGTCTGTCCACCCCTTATGCTGAAATAAACTGGCCTTCCCTTCAATGCTCTCTCTGCGTCTCATTTGTTAAATATACTTTCTCTGTCTGCCATTCGCCCCCACAGGCAACACGTTCCTGACAGGTCTTCAATTCATCCTTCCCCTCACTTCCCAGTAAAAAGCAGCTACTCAATTCAAAGTAAAATAAAGATTATGGGTCAAATCAATCTAAGTGACTTGAAAATCAAACTCCCTGCAGAAATCTTTGCTGGGTATCAATTTTGGCCTTCTGCTTTGGCTGTTTCCATTTGATGCTAATCAGAAACACATTGCTATTGTTGTTTAGTCTTAGTGGGAATTTTCTTAATCTTTTTTTTTCCTCTACACCTCTCATTGATGATTTTTTTTAACATTTGGCTTTTCTTTTATTCCCTCCAAATAAAGACTTATATGACATATAAAATAATTAAAAGTATTGCCAGATCTATACCCCCAACTTATCTCCTTCCCAGTCACCCGTTTGCTGCTCCCTGAGACTGCCTCCTCTCCCCCAGCCTGCCCAGCACCGAAGCATAGCCACAGATTCCCCAACCACACAAGTCGAATCTACCCTTGGACACAAGGCTCCTTCTACCCCACTGTGGCTAATGACCTATGTGCCCACTTAATAGCTGACACAGAGAGAAAGGGAAAGGAAGGTTGTCAGTGTGCAGAGCAAGAGTCGTTCAAGCAAGCCACAACCCCATCTGCACCAAGTTTGAGAAAGCGACTTGTCCCAAAGTTAATCATTGTTTCCCAATGAAACTGTTTGACATCCTTATGCAAACAGAGATCCTTGGCCTTTTAGCCTTAAAAGGATTTAAGAGATAACATCAACTACCACTTGAGCACTTTTTGTGAACCGGGCACTTTCTAAACACTTCGTGTGGATTAATTTGTTCAGTTTTCACCACAGCCCCTGAAGGGTAGATATCCATTTTACAGAGGAGGAAACTGAGGCTCTGAGACATTAAGTCATCTGTCCAGGGTCACACAATAGTGAGCTGAGGCCCTCGGAGACTAACTAGCCCACCAGCAGAAAATAATCCCTCTACTGAATCTCTTATGACTTCATCTACCCATGTTCCCCACCCAGACTCCTC
>NW_006443124.1:2752750-2760636 GCF_000325575.1 Pteropus alecto
TATCTGTTATATTGAGGAGGGAGGTTTTCAAAGATGATCTCCTCAGGTTGCCAGATATGCTAGGTATGCCAGAGGGTGGCCTCACCCTGGAGATGCCTAGAGCCCTGCAGGGAGAGACCCAGCACGAGGAGATAAGGTTCATCAAAGGGTGCAGGCAATATGAGAGAAGTGTATGCAGGTAACAGTGGGAGCAGAAGGTTGCCAGTTCTACAGGGGTGAGGGTTGGATGAGGAGTTTCAAGAAAAACCTGATAGAAAGATTGTTACTCAGCTGTAGGAATTTGGGTGAGTGCCAGGGCTAGACTTCTTGTAAAATGGTGAGATTTAAAAGGCACTGTGGCCTTGTCGTAAAGGATGTGCTTTCCCCCTCTTACAAGCTGTGAGCCTTGGACAAGTCTATGTAATGCATGGGGGTCTGTTATTGTCTGTAAAATGAAAAACATGAGTAATAATAGTACTTGCCTTATTTGACCATTGTGAGAATTAAACAGGAACAGGGCTTAGAACAAAGGCCATGCTTAAATAAGAGTTGTGAAAAAACCTTAGAGTAATTGCAGTGATATCAACCTGTAAAAGATAAAGGAATGAGTGGGCAGCAGGGCTTCAGTTCCCAGTGGATCCAGCCACACTTCCTGGAAATTGTTCCTGACTAGATAGAGATGCTACAGAAGATGAAGTTGGAGAGGAGAGAGCAGACGTTGTGGATCCTGTCACACTTTCATTCCAAGCTCCAGGCTGTCCTAGAGTGGTCTCCCTGAAAGCCCATCAATCTCTATTAATCTCATCACCTTGTTTTATTTTCTATATAGTGCTTGATGCTATCTGACATTGTCTTGTTCATTTATTTTATTGTATTCCCCCCAAACCCCCTCCCCCATTTAAATTCCCTGAGAAAAGCATCTTGACTGTATCTACAAAGTCTAGAATTGTCCCTAACTGCTAATCAATAAATATTTGTTAAATTAATTAATAGTTGAATTAATGCCATATATCCTCAATCCCACCTAAAGGAGTGATGTGAGCTCATTTGTCAGCAGAGAGGAAGAACTCAGGAGCAGAAGAAATCTTGACAAACTGGAGAGCAAAAATTATTAGGAGCCCAGGAGCCCAGAATCCAAAGCGCAGGTGAAGGGATGAGCGTGGAAAGGACAGAGAATGTTTCTTGCCTTGGATGTTGGATTTCATCTGCAGCTGACTAATATCCCTCTCAGACAGCTGGATTCTGATATCATGTGACTGATCACATGGTATAATTAATCATTTTTTTAATACAACTCAGAGGATTACACCCAACAAGTAGCCATTCAGCCTCATTATGGTTCTCGTAACCTTTCCTTTATGTGTTGATTTGCAACCTAAAATGAGCAGACCTTTTCTTACTCTTAGCAAATCAAAAAGATACACGAGTGGTTTGTGTACACCCTGTTTAGAAAGCTCCATACAAACATGAAAGAGCTCATTTAAATGTACTCAGCTAGTGAGTACTTGAATCTCCAGAAAGCATTTAATAGAAAGAAAAGTCTCCACCTGTGGGGAAGAAGTTACAAAAAAGACTAGCAAAAAGGAGAGAACGTCTCTGACTTCTAAGCTTTAACATCAATAAATATACACCATGAAGTACAGCACCGTGCCTAAAATGAAGGCTACTCAGTTTGCTCTGTTTTTTAATGTATGCACAAAGAGATAATATCTTTCTTGTGACATTTGTCCTTAATATAGTAATTTATCTTTGGAAAAGACTATCATCGGAACATTTGGCAAAGACAAAATTCAGTCCTCTATGACCATTGATGCAGAAATGCAAAAATTTCTGGAATCCCCAGCAAAATTCCCAATCAACGGGAAAGCCAAAACTACAAAAAAAGATCAAAAGAGGTTTCTCTGTGGCAAAGGTAAAAGATACAGGTATTCTCCCTCTTTTCAAACATTTGCTTTATACCACTTTGCTTTTATGGACAGACCTACATTAGTTCCTATTTTCACTAACATTAGAGAGGCAGTGTGCACCCCAAGAAGCGAGAGTGGCTCCGCCAAGCTCCTTCTCCGGCAGCTGCTCTCAGCATCTCAGCATCAAACCACCATAGCTTTGAACTGTGTCTATGAGCATCTGTGCTTTATCTTGATTTATTTTGTGCATCCGTTAGCAAGATGTGTCCTAAAGTAATTGCTTCTTTGCTGTATGCCATTTCAGTTTATGAAAGGTTTCGTAGCAACACTCTTCTTTCAGACTGTGGGTCGGGGGGAGCCTTTATAAATTAATAGTGAAATCAGATAACCTGATAAACAATAAAAAAAATAACACAAGCGTTTTCTCAGAAAAGTTAAAAGACAAGGATATCTGATTGAGGTTAGAAAGAAGATTCTCTAAAGACATCCCAATCCCAGTAAGAGTGTTATTGGGGCATATCTAATGCAGAGGATCTGGATTCCACTGGCCATTTTTTCATTGTAATGTTATATTTTTATATTTTTTAAACTGGTATCACTATATATGAAATACAAGAACAGAAAATTTTCACTTTCTGCATTTCTTCATTTCCAATAAATATTTGTTAAATTAATTAATTTTTTAACTAATGGTATATATCTTCAATGTAATGAGCTCATTCGTCAGCAGGGAGAATCCAGGAGTGGGAGGAAGCAAGAATTGTTGGAAACTCTCATTCCCAGTGTTTGCACTCACTCATTCCCCCAACATTTATTAAACTCCTCTCCTGTGTTAGGCATTTTTGTAGACAGTGGAGATAGAAAGGTGAACATGATGAAGACTCTGGCCTCCTGGGTACGCTTATCTGGAGAGAAGGTAGAGAAAAGAGAAAAGCTGAAGACAAGAGCTGCAGAGTACAACATTTAGAATCTGGCAGAGTAGAAAAAACAAGAGAAAGAAACTACAAAATACCTAGTTATGATAGAAGGGAAATAAGAAGAGCTTGGCATCATGAAAGCTTTCAAGATCATGGCTTCAAGAAGGAGGGCATGGTCACCTGGGTAATTGCTATAGCAAGAGATCACATACAACAAAGACAAAGGATTTGGCCTCTGGATTTGGTAAGATTTCAGTCAGCAAAGACATTGAAGAGAGCAAATTAGGTGGAGTTGTTGAGGACAAAAACCATCGAAAGAAGAATAAGGAGAGATCTGGAAGGTGAGAAAGCAGAAACATTATGTTTAAACAACTCTTAAAGAGTTCTGATATAAAGGGAATTTTGAAAATGAAGCTCGGCTGGGAACTAAGTGAGTCCACTTTAGAAGACAGTAAGTCACAAGGACGCGGTAAGACTGGAGATCTGGAACATCCCTGCTGGGCTCAGCTTCCTCTTAGTGGCCATATAGAAACTGAAGCTGGTGTGTCAGATTTTCAATTTTTCAAGGAAATCTAGAAAGCCATATATTTTTTATATCTCCCAATTATACATGTTGATTCATTTTATTTTAAAAATTTATTGTGACAGTCAAACAAATCACATCTGTAGGCCAGATGGTTCAACAAAGGAAAACCCCCCTGGTCTAGTGATTAGAACTGGAAAGGAAGGAGGATGCCTGTCTGTGCTCAGTCCTACCTCTGTTCTCTTTCTGAGTAATATCCACCTCACATACTCACTTTTCTGTTTCGTTCTAAAGTGGAAAAATTTTAACCACTTGATTTTTGTCTAAGTGGTACCAGATAACTAGTTTTACCTTTTCTCAACTGATTTGTTTTGACTTGTTCGATTAACTCTTTATTAAACTAACAGTAAAAAATATAAAAGAATAATGATAGAAAGCAATAACATTTACCTTTTTTTTTTAATGTTTTGTAGTGAGAACACCCAAGATCTACCCTCTTAGAGAATCTCAAGTACACAATACAGTATTGCCAACTGTGGTCACTTGGCTGTATTCCATTCTCCAGGACTTAGTCATCTTGCATAGCTGAGACTTTGTGCACCTTGACCAACACCTTCCCATTTTCCCCTGTCCCAGCCCCTGGCAACGACCATTCTCTAGTCTACTTTCTATTTCTACAGGTTTAACTATTTTAGATTCTACATATAAGTGAGATCATACAATATGTGTTTTTCTGTGACTGGCTTATTTCACTTAGCATAATATCCTCCAGGTTCATTCATTCATGTTGTCACAAATAGCAGGATTTCCTTCTATTTTTTTAGGCTGAATAGTATTCCATTCTGTGTGTATGTGTGTGTGTGCACGCATGTGTGCGCATGTGCATCTCACATTTCTTTATCCATTTATCCATAGATGAACATTTAGGTTGTTTCCATATCTTGGCTATTGTGAATATATGGTGGATATTTTACAGTGTATACATCTATCAGGTCATCAGGTTGTATATCTTAAATAAATACAATTTTTATTGGTAATTATACATTAACAAAGCTGGGGGAAATGGTAAGATATCACCTGTGGCATACATACATACTCCATGTGGGTAAGTGGATAAAAGAAACTATGTACCTGGGAAGCTGCCAGGCATCCCAGCAAATTGAAGATGCTCTACTGCTGTGTCGTGTGCCCTGAGCCATTCTATAAAGCTAAATAAGTGTACTATGAGATTAAAACAAAAAGCAAGAACATTTACAGTAGCAGCAAGTTAAACATCAAATACCTAAAGTATAAGTCTAACAAAAGATGGAGAAAATCTCTACATCAAAAGAAAAGAACCTATAAAACTTTATTAGGAGAAAGTAAAGATGTTATATAAATGAAAAGATATTCCATGTTCAGCGATTGGAAGATTCAATATTTAAATAGTATCAGGTCTTTCCCAATTGATCTATTGATTCAATAGCTGGCCATACAATAGCTGGCCTTGAGGTAGGCAATCTCAACCAAAACCCCAGATTTTTCTTGTGGAAATTGACAGAGAGATTCTAAAATTTAAATGGAAATGCAAAAGGCCAAGGATGCCGAGATAACATTGAAGAACAAAGTTGAATATCAAGATTCACTGTAAAGCTATAATAATTAAAACAGTGTGGTATTGGCACTAGAATACACAAATTAAACAGTGGAAACAGAATAGAGAATATAGGAATAGACCCAAGCATATATAATCACTTGAACTATGATGAAAGATGGCCTTTTCATGGTACTGGGACAATTAGATATTAAATTTTGACCCCACTATATACAAAAATCAATCCAGTTATATTTTAGATCTAAGCGAAAAGTAAAAACAAGAAAGTATAAGAAAATATAGGAGAATATCATTATGACTTTGATATACTCAAAGATTTTTTTAAAAGACACTAAAAGCATTAAAGTGTCATAAAAGAAAAGATTGATTAATTGGATTACACTAAAATAAGAAGTTCTATTTATCAAAAACTCTCATTAAGAGAGTGAAAAAGCAAACCATGGAGTGGGAGAATATATTGATAATACTTATATCTTAACAAAAGACATATCCAAAATATATGTGGAACTCCTTCAAAGAGAAAAAGGACCAATAACCCAATTAAAAGTAAAAAGGGTAAAAAAGGGCTAAAGAGCACTTCCCACAAGAAGATATTTATGTTACCAAAAACATATGAATAGATGATTGACATTACTAGTCATCAGAGAACTGCAAATTAAAGCCACAATAAGATACCACTACAGATCTACCAAAATGGCTATCATTTAAAAGACAGGTAATTCCAAGTCATTGGCAAGCATGAGAAGCAACTGAAACTTATACTGTTAGGAGGACTGAATTGGTATAATCACTGGGAAAACTTTGGTAGTTCTTACTAACATCCAACATATGCTTGGGGAATTTACTCAGGTATACTTCCAACAGAAATTTGTACATGTGTGTGCCGAAAGACATAGTCAAGAATATTAATAGCAGTATTACTTTTAAGAGCCCAAAACCCAAATATCTATCAACAGAAGAATGAATAAATTATGGTATAGCCATAAGGTAATGTTATTTAGCAAGAGAATGAACTAATTTAAGGGGATATAAAGGATATGGATGAATCTCTCAATCATAATGGTGAGCAAAAGAAGCCAGATGCAAACGAGTGCATACTGTATAATTCTATTTACATAAAGTCCAGAATTTGGCAAAACTAGTCTAGGGTGATTGAGGTCAGGATAGTGTTAACCCTTTTAGGGGTAGTGAGCATAAGGGTTTTCTGGAGTACTAGTAATATACTCTTCCCTGATCTTGGTGGTGGTCATCATGTCATGAGAATTCATCATGAAGTGCACTTATGATCTGTGTACTTTATGTAGGTTTCCATTCAATGAACAGTTTTCCTTTAGAGATTTTTATTAAGCACCTACTAATATGCCAGATTGATGAAAGTGTAAGGGACATGGCAATAAACAAGAGGAGCATGGGCCCTGACTTAATGAGACTTATAGTTCAATGAACTGTTTTTCACTTTGCGTAGAAACAATAGACCATCCTGAAGATCAAAGATAGATGTACAGACAAACCAAGTTTAATGACTGTTTCTTCATTTGGGTTTTTGTGAGAGATTATGAACCTTCATTTTCCCTGAAACTGCATTCACTGTTTCCTCCTCACCCATTTACAAAGGTAGAGGTGTCTTTTACCTTGCCCAAGGTTCATCCCTCCACCTCTCTTCTGAGCTCTTTCTACTTGTATCTAGATCTTTTAACACATTGCATTTTGTATTTTTTATTTACATGAATGTTTCCTCCACTAGGCTGAGTTTCTTGAGAGAAGAGTGCTGTTACTATCCTTTAATCCTCAGGGCTAGCTGAGTGCCCTAGATATTAGCTAGCTAGATGCCATAGATATTAGCTAGCTAGATGGATGGATGGATGGATGGATGGATGGATGATAGATATTAGCTATCTAGATGCCATAGATATTAGCTAGTTGGATGGATGGATGGATGGATGGATGGATGGATGGATGGATGGATGGATGGATACAGATATACATCTTCTATGAAGAATACTTATAGTCTTTCATTTTACTTCTGATGTATCTTAAAATATATTTGAACAACAATCCTTTAATTCCTCATATGTCAATTGATTGAAGACTGAGAAGAAGGAATATCTTCTGGTGATATAAATTGTTCCTTTCTCATAATTTCAGCACTGCCTAATATGTGATAGCTGAGTTGACCCAGTTACCAGATGACTCCAAGTGACTCTAACCTGTGTGAATTGAGTAATCCCTAGCACAATCAAGCTACTAAATATACCTAAAGTAAGTACAGTTGATCCTTGAACAGCACAGGGATAGGGGCACTGATCCCCACATATAAATTTTGATTCCCCAAAATATTAACTACAGTCTTCCTTTGGTATCTGAGGGAGATTGGTTCCAGAATGCCCTGTGAATACTAAAATCCACAGTTGATCAAGTCCCTTATATAAAGTGGTATAGAACAATGCATACAGTTGGTCCTCCACATTCACAGATTCTCAGCCGTGGATCAGAAATACCGCTTTCCATCTATGTGGAGGACCAACTGTATATTTATTGAAAAAAATCTATGTGTAAGTGGACTCGCACAGTTCAAACCTATGTAGCTATACTTTAAAGCTCTCAAAATGTTTTTTGTAACCAGTACTACTTTAAGTTCCTCAATGTGAAATTTCATAGCAAAATAAATCAGTGGCATAACAAAAAAAAAGTGAATTAGTGACTTGGCAATTAAAAACAACATCATCTATAACCTAGCAACCCAGTCCCTCAAGTTTGCCAAAAGCATCTAATTCATACTCTTGCTTGGGATACCTTTCGAAGTGTCTTCCCACAATAACTTTCCTTACCCTTGCCTGGATGAGCCCTCAGTAAGTCATTTGCTACTACAGACCCAATCCCACCGGCCACTCTTGACTGGGCAAGGACTGGAAACTATGCACAAGCTGAGCTCATCAGAGACTCTGCTCAGAGGATTTGCAATTGGG
>NW_006443124.1:2760671-2767459 GCF_000325575.1 Pteropus alecto
GTTTGAGAGCCATGGGCCATCATGTTCTGCCATGAGAACTGGAAAACATCAAAAGCAGGTCTACAGAGAATAAGAACGAGACACAAATGTAGAGAGAAACAGAGGCAAGAAATGGAGAGAGCCTATCACCTGAGTTCACAATGATTTTCCACTGCTGGATATTTCTGAGGCCCAGCTGTGCTTCCTGCCATGCGATTGAGTCTATAAAATAATGTTCTTTTGTAAAAAGATATTCCTTTCTGTGTTGCTTGAGTTGGTTTTTGTAACTTGAAACCAGATGTCCTAAGTAATGTAAGTGTTCATTCTGTTGTCTTGGAAGGGGACATTAATGGCTTCTAAACCTTCCATTGGGCTAATCTAGTTTTAACTAATTTTGATTTATACATGGTAAAAATTAATTCATGACCATGACATAAGTATATGAAGTGAAAAGTGAAAATCTCCCATTCCTCAGTCCCTAAATAACTACCCTTAACCATACCTTATATATCTCCTAAGACATTTTAAATAAATATACAGACAGATGTATTTACACCTTATGTTACATAAATGGAATCATTTTATAAATGTCCTGCATCTTGTTTTTTTCATATAGTAATATTCCTATGTATGATGTGTTCTAATATCAGAAAACATAGATCTATCTTATTTATACAAGCTGTATGATATTCCATTGCATGGAAATACTCTAATTTATTTAATAAATCCCCAAGGATTTACAATTTAGGTTGTTTTTAATTCTTCAGTATTACAGTCAGTACTGCAATGTCTTACACATGTATCTTTGAGTACTTTTGTGAGTATTCAAAGTATAAATTCCTAAATTGTAATTGCTGGGGCCCATGATTTAGGCATTTTAGAGTCAATGAATACTGTTAAATCATATCTTCCCCTCCAATCCTTACCAATGACTCTAACTTTGAAGAAAGGCATTAAAACCTCCTGTAAGTGGAGACAGAAACGGTATGAAATAGTGAGTCAGATGAAGCTCAGAACATTGAATGGTGAAAGGGAATACGGTTTTGTGTAACAGAAGCCAAAAGATGCCCAATTCTTCCTAATCTGATATAACTAAGGTCACTGAGTTCTTAATGGACCATACTGAGTCACTGTGATCTAGATTTACATTCACTCACATCCTGCCTGACAGAGTGAGATATGACAACTAAAACCCAGTCCTTCTGTGGTTGAGAATTCATGAATTTGGGAAATACATGGAGATGGGAATTCTTTTGTCCTTCTGAACAAAATGGGAAAATAGTACAGATTTCGCCACCTCTAAAAGTTTATTAGGCACTTAGTGATTTAGAAAGTACATTTTAGTCCTCAAAGGATTCTGGAGTAGCTATAACTAAAGCACTCATTTTACAGACAATGAAACTAATAACCAAAAGTATTTGGTGTCTTTCTCACAGTAATAGAACCAGTAAGTTTTATAAACCAAGGGCTTCTGGTTGCAAAACAGGCTGCCTTTAAGCAGTGCCATTTAGCTGGAATAACTGATTTTGACACCCAAAATAAACCATTTAGTTGTAGCTAGTACAAGCTGTCCGTTAAGCAATAGTTAGCTTTCAATCGGGTATTTGGGAATCATGGAAATACAGCTCCAGGGAACCAGCAGGGATCTGTTATGGTTTGAATCTTCAAGATTCCTGTCTCAAATTATTGGGTCAAAATCCACGTTAGAAAAAGATGAACTCCACTTAGCCGAGAGTTTATTAAGCACGAGCTCTTAAGAAATAGATGAGTAAATACTTCTGAAAATTAGCCCCAAAGTCCTAAATTAGCAAAGCTTTCTGAGAAATTTTGACATGTTCGGAAACCCTTAGAACTATAGAACTGGTTTTCTGCAATCATTTACCACCTCCCTTCCACTACCTTCCTCACCCCCATACACACACCCCCATACGAGCTACCAAAAGTCATTCTTAAATTTCTTTGCGGTTTAAATTCTGTTGCCAAATCAGCAGCAGTAAATGTTGGCACACAGGGACACATCACTCTCTGTGTCCGGTTGCCATGGGTCTCTGTTGGGAAACACAGTTCCCTCAAGCAACAGGGGCATTGCCTTTCAACAATGAGTGTTAAAAATAGATGTGTACAAGCAAGAGGAACAACCATGGGAAGTGGGTTTTGGCATTTCCCTTGGTCATGTGTGCATCTGTTACCCACCAACTGATTTCTAGAATGTGATTACGGATAGCTCGCACTAACAAGTTTTATACCAAATTTCTAATTAATAAAAATATGTGACTCTTCAGAGATAAAAATGCAAAGTATGGTGAAGAAACTATCAGAATGATTCAGACCCTAAAATAAAATAAATCAGCATAGCTCATAGGCTTAAATATTCAAGGTGTTTGCCTCCCTTCCCTCTGCTCTTCTTAATCTACATATTTTCTATCAATGATCTCATTCAGAACGATGGAGTTAAGCGCTGTCATATGCTGGTGATGCCACAGCTCCACCTCAGGCCTAGCCCTCTCCACTGAGCACGAAACTCGTGTAGCCATGTACCCTTGACATCTCCAAATGATTGTCTAACAAGCGTCCAAACTTAACATAAACAAAACTGAACTTTGTGGGGTTTTTTCCCAAGAACCTATTTCTTCCCTGTTTTTAACTCAAAAGAGTAAATGGTCCTATTATCCACCCAGTCGCTCAAACCCACCTTTAGGAATCATCATTGACCCCACTTTTTCCCTCATATCCAGTTCATCAGGAGGTCAGTCTTTCCATATCCACAGCTGCTCTTCTAATCCAAGCCTCCATTTCTCACCTGGACTACTAAAATGTACCTGCGTTTGCTCCTGACCCCTGACAATTCATTCTCCCTTGATAGGACCATCTAATATTTTCCCATCACACTTAGAATAAAGTGTACATGCCTTATCAAGACTTGTAATGCTACATGAGATCCACCTCCTACCTACCTGTCTGACTTAGCTCATTCCACTGTGTGGAAGCTCAGTGTGCTCCAGTGTACCCATTTCTGACTCTCAAGTAACAAGCTTGTCCTTTAGGGCAGTTGCTTCTTCCTCTTCCTGGAATACTCTTCGCCCAGATCTCCATAGGGTTGGTTCCCTTTGTCATTCGGGAGTCATTTTAACCACACGTCCTCAGGCCTTCCCTGAGCACCCAAACCTATATTACTCCTTCCACCCCTTGATCACTGTCATAAACATCATCTCACCTTGTTTTGTTTTATTTTCAACATGGTCCTGCTCACTACCTAAAATTATATTTTCTTTTTAATTTTTGGTCTCTATTAGAAGGTGAATTCTTTGAGGGTCAAGGACCTTTCTAACTCCTCACTGAATTTTCAAAGCCTCACCCATGTTGAATGACCCCCTGACTGACTTTATAGATGTGTGCAAAGCTTGTGTGTAACTGTTAACCCCGGCAGAATGAGGGTGCATTACTCCAAATGAGAAGTACGGTGTATTTGATTTCTGCTTCATCCAGGAATTTCTTCTGGAAGAAAGAAAGATTCCAGCCAGGGATACCTGATAAATCGAGGCAGTTTTGTCACAAAATTAATCTAAATTGACACTTCATATTCCTGAACACATAAAGAACCAGAAAGTTCGTGACAGATTCACGTTTTCACTCACTCTGCAAATATTTATTGAGAGCCGACTTTATGGAGAGACGTTGGTAGAGAGTAAGAATTCAGTGGTGAACAAGACAAATAGTCTCTGCTCTCCTGGAATGCACAATGTGGTGGAGGAGACATGGTTAACAATTAACTATACAAATAAATGTTTGAGAACTAGGAAGAAAGCACAAGATGCTGTGGCAGGGAGACCCCCGAACTCTGGGATTCGGAGAAAGACTCCCTGGGGAACTGCCATGCCGAGTTGGCATTGAGGCAAACTGACAGAAAGAACCACTAACACCAGGCCAGTCCTTGGTCCTGCATCATCTCTCTTCTCCTTCTCTCTATTGTCATTCCCTTTACAGGAAAGGAGGGTGTTTTCTCTACACAAGAAGCAAGACAGAGAGACCCCACTGCATCTGACAATTGGTCTTCTAGGACCTGTCTGGGGCAATAAAGGGAAAAGCAGATGACCCGCTTGACACAGCTTCTCTGTGATATGCTCACCCTTGTCTTTGTACATATTCACTACAAATCAGTATGTAGCCAAGAACTTACCCAGTTGGGAGCAATTCCACCATGACCACTGGTTCCACTACTTCATCATCATCATCCTCATTGGCTAGTTTCCACTTAGAGCTTCATGTGTACCGTCTAGCATCGTAATTGTTTACTTTCCTGCTCCTCTTCCATTTTAACCACTTCTGTGGTAGCTACAACCATCCATGTCCCTTTTCAGATGAGAAAACTGATACATACAGAATTTAAGGAACTTGTCCAACTCCACACAAGAAGGTGACAAACTCAGAATTAAAACCGCGGTCTGTAGGCCCACTCTTAGCTACAACTCTTATGCCACTTCTCTATGGTAGAAGTCAACAAGTGGAACCTTCTCCAGAGCAACTTGACGTGCTCCAGAGGTTGTATTATATGTGTTTAGGGTCCTGTGACTTCTGAGATAATTCGGGTTAGACAAAGCTTCACATATTCAAAACTTTGTGTTACTTGATTTTACCGGATGTGTATTCTCCAGAGTAATTTCTTTATTAGTCACATTTTGTACTCTCAAGGCACAGCGTACTTTAAAGATAAGACCTCATTCATTCTCAGAAACTGGATTTGAGTCAGAAACGATTGTGACTACTTTGCTGATAAGGCAACTGAGGCAGAGGACCGACAAACCAATATGACCCAAATCTCATAAGTTGTGTCAGAAAGAGATGACAAACTGCAGGTCCCATCTCTTGTGTCTTGGGCTGGTCATCCACCATCTCTGACCTTCAACTTTCTCATTTGCAGCATGACAGACCTAGGCAAGGGCTTTTCTGAGAACCGCCCTTTTCCCCAAATTCGCAGGCCCCAGGGTGGGTGTAGTGGTCACTAGTTAGCTCTGTCTGCCCACCTGGCATGCTCTTTTCCCTTGGTACCAGCTTGTTGATGTTCCTGTGGGGAACCACCCTTCCTTGAGAGCCCAGGTACAGCTCCCCAGCCAGAGGAGGGCAGGGTATGAGGGTCAGTAAACCCCACCCCTCATCCAAAGGGAAAGGCGAGGTTTCCCAAAGGAAAACAGAGGTGCCATTAAGCAAAACTCACCATGTCCATCACAAGATAAGTCTCCCTTGCAGCACGTGCTTGAGAACTTAAGCTTGCTCCAAACTGGATGTGAGAAGCCCCAGGCCTGGTTCAGTCAGTAGGGAGCAAGATCCCTGAAACAGGAAAGGCAGGAAGGGCTTTGGGGAGAACAAAGGACAAGCATGGAGTTGAGCGCCGTGTTCGAAGTGAGGCTCTGAGGAAGGAAAGCAGACCGCGTGGCTCTTATTCCAAGTTTCCTTCTAACCTCTCTGCTCCTTTGCTCCAAAGTCTGCACCAGGTGGCTCTGTTCTCCCGTTGTGAGGAGATTTGTTTTGGTTTTTAAACTTTCCAAATTTATTTTTAAGGAAGGTTCCTACTGTTTCTTCCTCCATTATGGAATGAAGCACAGAATTCTAGACTAATTTTAGGCCACTTAGATGAGAAGAAACAAATGTGACACCAAGCCAAGAAAGAACTAGCGAGATGATGGAAGAAAATAGAGGTAGTATCTAAGCCAGAAGCTGCAAAGGTGGCCTGAGCACTGATTCAGGCCCTGTTACACGTGTTATTCAGCCTAATACAATGAGTCTTTTTAATTGAACTAATTGTCGACATTTAAAAATCGAAGTATTTTATATGAAAAGATTTTACATAAAAGCCTTAGGCCAAAAATTGAGCAGCAGCCCGTTTCCCCTGGACTCATCATATAATAGTTCTCTGTCTTCCCTGTCTCTCGAAGCCTATGCTTCATTAACATTAACCACGAGGCCTTCACAGCCATCTGTATTTTACAACCTCTGCCTAGATGGTTCTCCAGCCTTTGCTGCAGCTGCCAGGAGCCAATGAAGACATTTCCCTCTGCTTTCCTGCCCACCCCGGAAACTGAGCTGGTCCTAAGAATATTGTCAGTACCCGTGCTATTTATCTTGTCACGCTTGGTCAGCCCTCACTTTGAGGAAGAGAACCTAAATCAATACGCAGGCCTGTTGGAGAAAATGAGCTCCATTACAGACGGAGTTTACATTTCACTTAGTCTTCTGCTGCCAGACCCAGGAGTTTAATAGGAACAGCTTGAAGGAAGGCAAGTCAGTGAAGATGGGATGGAATGAAATTAAGAACTGCACACTGCAAAAGATCTGCCAGGCAGAGGACCCAGCCAGCTTCTAGAAACTGCTGGAGCCTGGATGACCATCATCTGAACCTCCAGCAAGTCTGAATCTTTTTGCTGGTGGAGAGCCTTGCCTTAGTGTTGATAGCTGCCGCCTGATCAAGGTGGTGCTTGCTGAAGGTCTAGGTTGCCTTGGCAACTTCTTAAAATAAGACAATGTTAAGGTTTGTCATGAAGATTAACTCTTTCTTTCACAAATGAGTTTTCAAGCATGTGATACTGTTTGATAGCATTTTACCTGCAGAAACTTCTCTCAAAGCTGGAGTCAGCCTTCTCAAATCCTGCTGCTACCTTGTCAATAAAGTTTATGTGATATTCTAAATCCTTCGTTGCCAGTACAGCAATCTTCACAGCATCTTCACCAGGAGTAGATTCCATCTCAAGAAACCACTTTCTTTGCTCATCCATGAAAGGCAACTCCTCATCTGTGAAAGTTTTATTACAAGATAA
>NW_006443124.1:2767518-2784790 GCF_000325575.1 Pteropus alecto
ACACACACACACACACACACACACACACACACACACTTTTTTGGCTCCATAAGAAGCAATTTCTCATTCGTTAAAGTTTTATCATGGGATTACAGCGATTCAGTCTTATCTTTAGGTTCCACTTTTAATTCTAGATTGCCCGCTTTTTCCACCATATCTGCAGTTACTTCATCCACTGAAGTCCTGAATTCCTCAGTCATCCATGAATGTTGGACTCAGCTTCTTCCAAACTCTTCTTGATGTTAATATTTTGACCTCTTCCCATGAATCACAAATGTTCTTAATAGCATCTATATTAGAGAATACTTTCCAGAAGGTTTTCAATTTACTTTGCCCAGATCCATCATAGGATTCACTGTCTGTGGCAACTATATAGCCTTACAAAATGTATTTCTTAAATAATAAGACTCGAAGGTGGAAATTACTGGATCTAGAGGCTGCAGAATGGATGTTGTGTTAGCAGCATGAACACAGCATCAATCTCACTGTCGGTCTGTCTCTTTCAGAGCTCTTGCGTGACCAGGTCACTGTCGATGAGCAATCATATTTTGAAAGAAATCTTTTTTTTCTGAGCAGTAAATCTCAACAGTGAGCTTAAAATATTCAGTAAATCATGTCGTAAACAGATGCACTGTCATCCAGGCTTTGTTGTTCCATTATAGAGCACAGGCATGTAGACTTAATATAATTCTTAAGGAACCTAGGATTTGGGGAATGGTAAATGAGCTCTGGCATCAACTTAAAGTCACCAGGCACATTGGCCCCTGTCACCTGTCCTTTGAAGCTTTGAAGCCAGGCATTGACTTTTTCCTCTCTAGCTGTGAAAGTCCTCTATGGCATCTTCTTCCAATATAAGAGCGTTTTATGTGCATTGAAAATCTGTTGTTTGATGTAGCCACCTTCGTTAATTATCTTCGCTGGATCTTCTGGATGACTTGCTGCAGCTTCTACATTAGCACTTGCTGCTTCACTTTGCACTTTTTTCTTATGAAGACAGCTTCTTAAACCTCATGAGCGAAGCTCTGCTATCTTCTCACTTCAGAGCTTCCTCATCTCTCTCAGCCTTCGTAGAATTGAAGACAGTTAGGGCCTATTCTGAATTAGGCTTTGGATTGTCTTCTGTCCAGACCGCTAAAACGTTCTCTATATCAGCAAAAGGAAGTTTTACTTTGTTATCAGTCATGTGTTAACAGGAGTAGCACTTTTAATTTTCTTCAAGAACTCTCCTTTGCATTCACAATTTGGCTAACTGGCTTTCCGCCTGTTTCGGTTTTCAATGTGCCTTCCTCACTAAGCCTAATCATTTCTAGCTTTTACTTTGAAGTGAGAGACATGTGACTCTTCCTTTCACTTGGACACTTAGAGGCCATTGTAGGGTTATTAACTGGCCTAATTTCAATGTTGTTAGGTCTTGGGGGATAGGGAGGTTTGAGAGAGGAAAAGAGATGGGGGAATGGCCAGTCAATGGAGCAATCAGAACACATACAGTTATCAGTTAAGTGTGCCATCTTATATGGGTGTGGTCTGTGGTGCCCAAAATAATTACAATAGTAACATCAAAGATCACTGATCACAGACCATCACAAAAATATAATAATAATGAAAAAGTTTAAAATCTTGCAAGAATTACCAAAATGTCACCCAGAGACACAAAATAAACAAATTCTGTTAGAAAAATGGCATCAATGGACTTGCTCAGTACAGGGTTACTACAGACCTTCCATCTTAAAAAAAATGCAGTATCTGTGAAGTGCAGTAAAGCTAAGTGGAATGAATGAGGTGTGCCTGTAGTTAACCAAGGGTTTAATAGTTCTATTAATTGGTGAATTTAAGCCATTAAAGAAAATTAATAGGTATGTTTTAGGTCAGAATTAATTATATTTTTACTCAATAAATTCTTTATTCATTCTGCAAACATTCATTGAACACCTACTATGTGTCAGTCATTGTCCTCGGCTTTGGAAAGTCTGAGTATGGGAGATGAGCACAAGTTTAGTTTTACCTTGTTATTTTTACTTGGTTTAGTTTACTGATAAGAATTTTGGCCTAAGTTTTCCCTAAATCTCTGTAGCATATGACAAGAAAATCCTAGAAGAGTAATTTCAGGGGTTGAGCCTTTGAGACAGGTAAGAGATGCATAGCATGGAAGGAAAAGCCACCCTATCAGTTAAAAACTTTCTAGCACCATCCCATATGTGTATTTTTGTTTATACATTATATATAATTATATAATTATTAGGTGACATGTAATAATTATTATATAATTATTATATAATAATTAGAATGTATTTTCTACATTATAAAATATACAAAGAAGGTGGATACTTTGAAACAAATAAGATTTTTAATTTATTTTTATTTATTATTTTTTAAAATAGAAATCCTAATATTTCCCTGCCATCCTGCAATTAATCGTCTTTTGCACTTTCTGGGGTGTGTCATCCCAAGGTAGAAATCACTGGATTAAGCCGCCAGCTCCTAAAATTCTTGTGGGTCTGTATAGTGAGAGTATCAGACGTTTGCATCCACAGGAATTTGGATGGTCTTCATTGATCCAATTAAGTAGATGAGGAACTGCCAGCTCAGCAGCTGCCCAAGGCTGCTAGAGTCCCAGCGGATCCTCACAGAGCACAGGGTGATCTTTCCAAAAAGTAAACCTGCTTATGGAACGCCACTGCTCGTGGCCCTTTGGAGGCTGGC
The DNA here is from genome assembly GCF_000325575.1 of Pteropus alecto. Classification (NCBI taxonomy): domain Eukaryota; kingdom Metazoa; phylum Chordata; class Mammalia; order Chiroptera; family Pteropodidae; genus Pteropus; species Pteropus alecto. Next base: position 2,770,219 of record NW_006443124.1, read on the forward strand.
CTTGCACAAACCATAAAGCCCAGAACCCCCAAGATGTTCTCCCAGGCCCTGACCTGCCTGCCCCTTGTAGCCACACCTCCTCCCCTCCCTCATTGCATCTCTACACCTTGACTTTCCTTCAGGCTCTGCTTCTGCTGGGCTCTTTCTGCCCCAGGCTGGTCCCGTAGTTGTTTCTCTGCCCCGAAGGCCTTTCACCCATTCTTCACCTTGGGTGTCATCATTCTCTCGGGGATCCTTCCATTCTAAGTCCAATCACTCATTAATATTCTCTCATCACAGTTTTTATTTTTCCTTTACAGCATTTATAATAATTTGGAATCACAAATATATTTGTGTGCTTTCTGTTTAATAACTATTTCCCCCAATAGACTGACTCTGAGCTCTACAAAGAGAATTCCTGGGGCATTTGTAGCCACCATGTGTGGGCTGACTAAGTGGATAGCATTTAGCATAGGCTCATTAAAGATGTATTAGGGGAAAGAAAGGAAATGAAATAAGAACGAAACTGGATCCTCCATAAATATATGGGCACATGCATATATATTTTTCAGAATACTGAGAAAGAGAAATTTTCTAGGAAAGAGATTTTGGCAAAAATAGATTCTGATGAGGTTCTCTAATAATACCTGCCAGTGAGACAGATCACTAAACATGTGTATAATTACAAGAAAAAAGAAAAAGAAAATGTCAGCTAAACTAAGCCAACAGTAAGTGCTCAAAAGAAGTAATTCAAGTGTTCTTATATCTGGGTTCATGATAAAAACTAAAAAAAAAGTCCTGAAAAACTGAATAAATGAACAAATGATTGAACAAGCTAGAGAGACCAGAAAAATATTAAATGCTAAAAGAAAATAATAAAAATAATGTTCAAGGATGATAAACTAGCTAGCTAAATAAAAATAATAGGAAAATAGAAGTGATACCACAAAGTAGTAATACATTAGAAATGTAATACTACTTAATATCCATGTATAATAGTTACTTCGTGTGAGGTACCACTTCAGAAAGTTTACGTATATTAACTCATTTAATTCTCACAACCATCCTTACAAGGTAGGTTCTGTTACCTCCATTTTATAGACAAGGAAACAGGCACAGTTAGTTGACAGTGTGTCTCCTGGCTTGCAGCTGGTAGGAGACAGGCTCAGAATTCCAGCCCAGGGCACTTGGCTTCAGTCTCAGCAATCTTAACCACTGCACTGATCTGCCACTTTTAATTAAATGAGAATATGTCCATGTCCTGTGACATCTGTTGTTTCAACGAGCAAGTTCAGTTTCATCTGTGGCCCATAAGAAGATTTATTCCAGATTTTTTTATTTTTATGATATCAAAAAAGCTGTTCATCTTTGAGGTTGAAAGTATGTCCTAAAAAGGGAGGAGTGCCTTGACTTTCTAGGGGTATAAGGATGAATGCCACTCAAGGATTAAAGATCTTTGTAGAAGGGAATTCACTTACTCAGCAAAATTTTATTTTATATCTACTAAGTTTGAGTCACTGCTAGGATGGAGGAGTTCAGCAGTGATCCAAATAAGCATGGTCCCTACCCTCAGGAAGCTTATGATTGGGTAGAAGAGAGAGACGATAAACAAATAACTCTTCACTAATTACTGCTGTGAGAGCAATTAGGGCAAGAGTGTCAAGGTGCTGTGAGCAGGGCGAGGTCAGCCCTCCTGAGCAGTTCAGAGTAAAAGGAGGCTCTGGAGCTTTGTTCGCAGCCCTCAGCACGGGTTTGCCCCCCCAAGCCACAGAAGATACTTCTTTGATCGATCCTGCCCCTCCCCTGCTCCCACCCAATGGGTGACCTTGGGCAAACCATGGCATCCTTCAGTGCCTCCTTTTCACACCTGTAAAATGTGGATAATATTAATACTCATCTCAGAATAGTGTGAGGATTAAATGAGGTAACAATTGTATAGCACTTAGAACTGTGCCGAAAAGTTAGTCAGCACTAAGTATCAGCTGCTCTCATTATTAGGAGTATGATAGTATTATCTCAAAACTAAAAGTCTGAACTTAATAAATTGGAAAGATATTGAAGGGGGTGTCAATATGAAGGAATACTTTAAGCTCATAACCAAGATGAATTTTTATACCTAATCACTAACAGGGTTGCTGAAGCAGCTACAGGATCTGCCAAAATGGTTCTCTCCCTGTGTCTCCCATGCTCATTCAAGTCAGAATTCCCAGAGTCAAAGGAGTCAAGTAGTTTTTCTCTGAAACTTAATTGAGTGCAGCTATTGTCCCAGACAGTGTATCCTGATATTTCAGAGTTTAATAAAGTTACTTGGGGTTTGTAGGCAGGGTCTTGGATACCCCTTCACCTTTTGCCAATTTTCGATGTATTGTTAGTAAGTAATAGTAAACACAATTATAATCTTATATCCTTTTGAGTAAATTTAAAATTTTTTTAATTAAAATTTTTTTAACTTTAGTGTTTAGAATTACTTTAAAACAGAACAAAACCATATTCAGACCAATCCACATTACTTCAGTTTCTTTGTGGCTAGATAACATGTTGCCTTAAATTTATTTGGCATTTGCCAGGGTTCTAAGTTTCCAGTGTCAGAAAAATAATTGGAGGTTCATATCTTCTATATTAAATAGAAAAAGTCATACTGGAGTGAAACGTCCTGGATGCATCACCCCTCCTAACCGTGTCATGTCCTAGTAAGTCCTCAGGCCTATCACATGCAAGCACGATGAAGAAATACCCACATCAGGGACTTGCAAAAAGGTAAGGGTAGGAGGGCAGAGGGAATTGATCACCAGACCTGAACAAAGGAACAGAAATATTTACATCTCTCGTGAGTCATCAGGAAAGGTCTCTCCAGCATACTCAGGAGGCCTCTTGAACTTTAAGACTTGGATTAAGTCCAGACACGAAATATGGAAAGATGTTTTCTATGCAATGCTTTCATCACCACCCTCATTCGGCCCCTCTTTCATCTGGATTAAGAGATACAAGACAGATTCTTGTAACCGCTCCCTCCGATTGCCCTGCTAACAAACTTGTTTACATGGACATCAGGAAGATTTTAGAGTCAAAGGGCATATGGACATTGAAATCAGGAATATCTTCACGTACACAAGACTGCGCCCACATGGTAAGGATTCCATTTAGATGCTAAGTCTGATTCTCATCTTTCCTGGTAGGTTGGGTGATGCTCAGCGTTGTTGACTGTTTAGTGAGAAAGAAAATTAGACATTTATGTGAGACCATAGTGTTGGTTGAATGAGTGATCAAGAAAATCATTCATAAGGGTTACAGAACATACACACATAAGCATGCACTTGTTAGGTAATTCTTCAAAAATCACTTAAATTTCTGATGAAGAGACTTCCAGTTCTAATCTAGTAATCCCAAACTTCCCATGTGGATAGATGTCTTCTTAGCAGCAAAGCTCATGCCATCCCATTCCCAGAGAAAGGGGCTAGTACCAGGCAGAAAGCAGATTTTATCCTGGAAACTGCAGTCAGTACTCATACCAAGGTTTTTTCCCCTTTAAGCAAATCTTCCCCACAAAAGAAAGATATGTTTATTTGTATTTTTGGTTAAGTTGACTATTTATTCACATTTCCTGTTGATGAGTCATTTATGCAGCTTACTGAAAAAACTAAATAAATTGAGAACTACAGCACTGCAAAATTAAAGATCAAAGACGCATAACTGACGTAAGCCCCAAATAGGTATGGGTTAAGAATTTAATCGGCAAACAGATCAGTCAGAACACGAGGACAGCACTGCCAAGGAGGCTGGGTTTCCAGACTTTTTTCTTGGGGTCGGCACAGCTTGCCTCTGTGGAGCACCTCTGTTGGTTGTTCTCCTCAGATATTTGTAAACAAAGCACGCACTAATATTTGGTCAAGGAACCAGACCACATTCGCCTGGACTCAATGGGAGGAAAGGTTCAAGCTTGTTCCACATGGTGCCCGTGTAAAAGGTGTATGTTTGTTTCTGTAAGTAAGAGGCCTGAGTTGAGGGAAGACCAAAGGAAAATTGCCCTGGGTTTACAGTGCGCAAAGGCAAAGAGAAGCACCAGTCCTCTGCATGAACTTGTGGGCTGCGCAGCTGGGGCAGCAGGCGTGAGGTCCCCACATAGACCCTAAGTGGCTGGCTCTGCATTCCACACTCTGACTCTCTTGTCCTTTTCAGCCTCATTTGGCTGCAAATCTGGAGGATGAGTATTATTTTCATCTCTTCTTCTGGGCACATTTAATCCAACGTTTTAAAAAAAATCCATCAGACAAACATATATACATATATATACAGTAGCTTCACTAAAATATCTGGAGTGATTGAAAAGATCACCAGGGAGCTTAGAAATGGATAAAAAATAATGTATATTTAGTGAGCACGTATGATGCACAACATGCATTACCTGTGGTAATTAATCCTCAAAACCATCCTATGAATGGGTTACTGTTATTATTCTCTTTTCAAGAATAAAGAAACTTGAGATCTGACCTTACTGATGTCCACAGCAAGTAAAGCATGGTCTATCTTGACTCAAAGTTTGAGTTCTTAGTCACTACTTTGCTATCTCTTTTGAAGATTAAACAAGTCTTTCTGCATCTGATTGTTTTATCATATCAATCCTTTCTATTTTGCAAAGAACCAATTCTCTAAATCAAGAGCCTCTTAATATCACCCTAAATCCACAATCTACAGAGCACACCTTTGACTTGTTATGTACGTTTTTCTCTACAATGAACAAAGAGAAAACAACTCTTTATTCAACCAGTTGAAACACTGACCTTCACGTGTTGTGTAACATAACAAGCGAAGTTGCACAATCATTGTATAGCCCCATTTCTCTCTCTGCTATTATAACCGCCAGCCTTTAAAGGACTGTCCCAGTGTAAAAGCCACAAGGTTCTCTGGAACTCACACAGTTCTGCATGCAACAAGCCCTCAGCCACGTATATAGTAGGTATATTCTCACAAGTCTCGGGTGTCTCAGGTGTCTTAGCTCCCCTGAAAGTAAGAGACATTCCTTCTCCACTCTCTTTCTCCTTTTACAAAATTGCTTTCAACTACTCCTCTGCTTCCCGGCTCGCACAGCCTCGTCCTTCTCAGATTTGCGTGCTTCAACTGCAAATGCAATGCAGTTGAACTGCAGGGATGATTCCACTATTGTCCAAGGTCAGGGAATGCATGTGACTTCACTAAGGGCTGAAGTAAAGGATCTGTAAGGCAGCCCCTGTGTTCTCTCCTCTTCTCTGTTGTCTGCCTGTTCTCCTAGTGTCTGCAGACGATGACTAGTCTTGAAAGTGACATAGGAGAATGACCCACATTAGTCTTTATTTTCTAAAGCTCAGCTTAGAAATGGAATCGGTTACATGTGAACCTGCAGTTTGCAAGCCGATAACCTACTCTTCTTAAACATATGTTCATCCAAAACCACCCCTCTTCAACAAAGCGTTTTTATAATTATTCACAGGATCATTCTTCCACTCACTGGGACCTAGTTCACCCATCTGTAAAATTAAGGAGTGGATTAAACCACTTCTGAGGTCGCTTCTACCTCTAAGGCCCTTTGATTCTAATCGGGGTGTTCATTTTTCTACACTGGAATTTCCTTTCATTCATCCATTTATTCATTCATTCATTGAAAAAAAAAAGGTATATATGGTGTGGCTACTGTGCACTAGATATTATTCTAGGTAGAAGGATTAAGTAATAACAGGACAGATGACATCTCTCTCTCATGGTGTTTATAAACTTCCCTCTTTCCTCTCTCCAAAACAATTTGAAAGTGTTAAGAAAGCCCCTGGTAGAACTGATCCAACAATGTTGCATAATGGGGTGAGCTCAAAGCCTATTACTACACATATAACCTTGTGTAAGTCACTACCTTCTCTGAGACTTTCTTTATATAGAAAAACAGAGACCAAACCTATGTCGTGGAGTCATTATAAAGAATACAGATGTGAGAAGAGGGTCTAGTACACAGTAAGTGCTCAGTCATGGTAGATGATGTTGTTATTACTGTGAGTAGTAAGAGTTATTAATGTACTGAAAAATTTCTCCCTTGGGCTCTTCTCCTTGTTTTTGCTTAACCGATGGGATTTTTATCATAAAGGACATCTACTCTAAGTCAATCCAGACTTCTCTATCCACCTCCCTTGTTAAAGTACACAGGATTGCAATATAATGACTGAATGGGATGTACCCCATGTTCATTTTCTCTTGCTGTTGTAAAAAATTACTGTAAACAGTGGCTTCAAACAACACATATTTATTATCTTATAGTTCTGAAGGTCAGAAGTGTGAAATGGGTCTCTCTGGGCTAAAATCAAGGTGTCAGCAGAGCTGCGTCCCGTCTTGAGGCTCTAGAGGAGAACAAGTCACCTTGACTTTTCCAGCTTATATGCAGACCTCCTGCATTCCTTAGCTTATGACCCCATCCTCTATCTTCAAAGCCAGGTGTAGAGCATCTTCAAATCTCTCTCTAACTCATGCTTCCCCCTTATCCACTCTGAAAGATTCTTGTGATTACTTTAGGACCACTTAGATAATCCAGATTTTATATCCCTATTTTAGAGATAGCTGATTAGCAATTTAATTCTATCTACAACCTTAATTCCCCTTTTCCATGTAACCTAACACATTCACAGATTCTGAAGATTAGGCCACGGATATCTTTGAGAGGTCATTATATCACAGGAGTCGACAAACTTTTTCTGTTAAAAGCCAGATAGCAAATATTTTACACTTTATGGGTCAGACAGTCTCTGTCCCAAATATTCAGCTCTGCCACTGTAGTGTGAAAGCAGCCATAGACATAAAAATAAACAAATGGATACAGTTATGTTGCAATAAAACTTTATTTACAAAAACAAACAGAAGGCCATGTTTGGTCTACAGGCCTGTTTGCCTGCTCTGTGGGCATGTATCAAAGGATCTCAATGAATGGTCATTAGCTTATTATTGCCCAAGTGAATTAAACAAATATAAATGTTAAGGATGCCAAATTCTTCCATGATCTGCTCCTGGCTTTGAGTTCAGAATCAGAGTCTCTACCCACACTTGGAGACCTTTTTAATATCACATATTAATTCCTCCACCAGTGTGGGAGGCTAAAATGGCCTCAGATACTTTTTTCCTCCCTTCTTGATAGCTGGACTCTAATTCCCCATGTTTGAGTCTGGATTGGCCATGGTGACTTGCTTGACCAATAGATGATGGCAGAAATGACATTTTGGAACTTCTGAGGCTAGATCAGAAGAAGACTTGAAGCATAAATCAGTATAATTTTAAACAGCTATAACAACAACAACAACAAAAAGAATCATTGAAGCTTCTCCCCAGTCCTCTTGGAATGCTCACTCTGTAAAGCCCAAGCCACATAGGCAGGCCAGTTGACAGCCACAGCTGAGCTCCCAGCAACCAGCCAGTATCAGTCACCCTCCATCCAGGCACAAGATCCAGTCATGTGAGTGAAGGAGCCCCAGTGACACTATGTGGAGATGAACCAACCAGCAAAACCCTTCCTGTTAACCAACACACAAAAGTGTGAGCAAGATAAAATGGTCATTTTAAACCACTAAGTTTTTAGGTGATTGGTTAAGTAGTAATAGGTAATCAGAATGACTGGAAATTTAACTCTATAAGCAGAGCAATTTTTGCAATTTGCTCACTAGTGTTTCCTAATATTCTAGAACAGTGCTTGGCCTTAGGAAGTATTCAATAAGTAATTATTGAATAAATGAGTAAATGATGAATCCATTTTGCCTTGCTTTGCCTAGTCACCTTCCCTGTAAACTTCAGGCCTCAACTTAAATCAGTCTCCCAAAGACTCTCTCTGACTGCGACCTGCCTCTCCCCGACTAGATCGAATTCCTCCATTCTTTACCTTTTCCTTCATTATGCTAATCTCTGTTACAATGAATGTAATGATTCTTTTAAGCAAATATTAGTGCCTGTCTTCTTTCTAGAACATGAGCTTTCTGAGGGCAAGAATGAGATCTGTCACGTTCCCTGCTCTACCTAGCACCCAGCAAGTGCCCAGCGTCAGTGAGGCACATAGCAAACATCATTGAATAAATGACACAGATTGCTCTACAAAAAAAAGATATTATCTAGAGAACTCTGTGGATTTGTATATGCCTAGTCCAGACAGTGGCATATGTCATCATTGTGCATGAAATACCAAAATATTTTTAAAGCTCCTGCAGGGGCTTTTCCTCTTAACCTTTTCTGTTTTTTGCTCGACTGTCTGACAGAGGTTTCTGCTCTCCCCACGCCTTGAATGCCTCCACAGCTGCACACTGAGCACAGACTTATTCAGAGAGGCAGCTTCCTGTCATGTGGGTGCTCCAGAATTAGTTGTCTGCCACAGCCGAACAGTCTAGAAGGGCCTGAGCCCATCTCTGCTGATCCTCTAGCTGATTCCAAGGTCCACGCTCTTAATCGCTGCCGCCTTTGCAGGTCCAGCCCTGGCTGCCAAGCTGCCCTCTCCCTCGTGGAAAGGAGGCCATCAGGTTCTTCACAGGCCTCTCCTGGGAATGGGCGAAGAAGAGGGACGCTGATAGGTGGGCCGTAACAGCGCTTTCTGCATGGGAACCCGAGAGAGAGAGGCCCAGAGTATGCCAATCAGAGCCTGAGTAGGGATGCAGAGAGCTCACTGAGGGTTAAAATAAAAGCAGCGCTGTTTATTTCAGTGCTCTATATTCCCACAACGTGTCCCTCACCATCAGCTAAATGCCCAGCTTCCCACCTTCACTCAGGGATGAGTCACTATATCGCTGGTGTTTAGGAACTAATCCAACCACGGCAAGTCAGAGGGCCCTAGCCTGGCCACTTCATCTGAGCCATATAAAAGCCCCGAGCCTGAATTTCCTCATTGCAAAGTGGCCACAATGCCTACCTGATGCTGTAGGGGTCCAGGATTCATAACAATACTCATAATATTGACAAATAACAATATGTGAGAGCTTACCATGTGCAGACATTGTGTGATAAACTCCAGACATGTTAATCGTTGACTCCTCACAACTGGCTTCTGAGGGAGAGCCTCTTATTATTCCCATTTTAAAGATGAGAAGACTGAGGCTGCAGAGAGATCACTTGCCCAAGGCCACCCAACTGGTACATTGTGATGTGATCCATGTGACTTTCCATTCCCCGAGAGGTTCAGAGCTTGGACTCTGGAACCCAATGGCACATGTTCAAATCCAAGCTCTGCAGCGCACTAGCTGGGTGACCTTCCCCCATTCACTCACTCATTCCTCAGCCTGGCCGAGCAGCAATGTGGAAATTATTTCCCAGGAAGCACCCTGCTCACCTTGCTGGTTTCCTCAGCCAAGTGATGGGTAGTAATTTATGAGGAGCTAATACGGCCATATCCATAAAGCTTTCATTTCTCCCCTCTGACTATATAAAGGCAGTGTTCTAAAGTAAGCTTCTAGTACAGTTTGCTGTTCCCCATCCTTCAGGTTGGTGTTCTTCCAGGCGCAAGAAGCTGAATATACTTTTTATACCTGCCCTTGTTATTCTGTCCTTCTAAAGAAGACCCAGAACTGGGTGGGGCTCACTGCAGCCCACAGAACTGTTGAGCTCCAACTCTAGGAGGGTTCTTGCTGCGGTAGCAGGAGAATTGGGAGGAGTATAAAGTAAAATTGTCCCCAGTGGTAAAAATTAGACCAAATAGTGCCAGCCTGTGTGTCTTCTCAGTAAACAGTCTGAAATCCTGTTTCCCCTGGAATTACCAGCTCATTGAAATTTGCTTTCGGTATTTACAAGATGTTTTGAAGACAGGGATGTGCTACAGGAAACAGAATCCCACTAGAATGCCCCAAACTACATTGACTCCAGTCTACCTGAAAACCAAACTGTCTTTAACCTAAAACCCAAGATATTTCTAAAGCCAATAAAGAGGACTTTGAATTTAAAAAGGCAAATGAGAAGGAAAACACTGAATAAGAATTTCAGGATGATTCTGCTTTAAGAACAAACACAAATGGTTTTCTTCAGTACGTTTACAGTAATATAGGGAGGATGTGGCAGGTGCTATGCTAGGTGCATTTAATCCTATAGCAAGCAACCAAATTGCAGAAGATGCTCCTGATCTGTAGATAAAAAAATAAGGCCTAGAGAAGTTGAGGAACAGAGCCTGTGAGGGCAGATAGGACTCAGATCTATTCTGTTAACCTCTAAAGTCCAGTCTTCCTCTGTGCCTCCCTGCTAACTGGATTAATTTCATCTCTTGGGCTGAGAAGTCTTTGGGCCCCCACCACATTCCTGCCAAGAGGCAGCTTCAAAGATTGTTTGAACAAAGGTGAAATCGACAATTTAAGTTAACAGCAGGAGAGCACTGTGCACATTTTCAGCTGTCTGAAAAGAAGGGGTGGCTGCTGGTGGAAAGGCAATGTTTCAGTCTGATAATTGGGCTTATTGGCTACATGACAAGTAGATCTGGTTTGACTGATGTCAGTGAGCTGCATGTGGAGGGATTAGGCCCATGTTTGTAGTTGAAGCAACTAGTTAAATTGACTGAATTTTCCACTTTTCAAATTGACACTGTGGCACCATATAGACCAAACCAAGATGCTCATCTCAGAGGTTTCACACATTTTCATAAGCTTTGTCGTGTGGCTAATTTCCTAGAATTGTATGCTTGACTCTGAAAGATTGAGTTTGAGGTTTCTTCCTGACGGGGATGTTCGAAATGTGAAAGGCCACTTCTATGCATCTGAAGTTTCCCAACAATCCCCAGCTTCACTGGAGACTGTATTCCTGCCTAATGCTCAAGGTGATACTTTGGAGGCCAGTGGAATTTATAATGTAATTTTTATGTTTTAGCAAGAGTTTTATATGAATACATGCTCAATATAAAAAAATTCAAGCGATGTGGCAATATACAAAGTAAAAGATAATCTCTCTTTACCCAGTCTATTCTCCATTCCCAATCTTATTCCCTTCCTTAGAAATAACTGCTGTTAACATCTCATATGTATCATTCCACGTTTTTTCTATGTAGTTAGGCGGGTAGACGGGTAGGCAGATAGGCGGGCAGGCGGGTAGGCGGGTAGGCAGATAGGCGGGTAGGCGGGCAGACAGGTAGACGGGTAGACAGGTAGGCGGGCAGGCGGGTGGGCGGGTAGGCAGATAGGCGAGTAGGCAGGCAGGCGGGTAGGCAGATAGGCGGGTAGGCAGGCAGGCGGGTAGGCAGATAGGCGGGTAGGCGGGCAGGTAGATTAGATAGGTAGGTAGGTAGATAGATGATTGATAGATAGATAGATAGATAGATAGATAGATAGATAGATAGATAGACAGACAGACAGACAGACAGACAGATAGATGATAGATAGAATGTGTATGTGTGTATAGCGTTTTTAAAAATCATAGTTGGTATCAGACTATATAAATTATTTCACAAAATGCTTTTTTTACTCAATAATATCTTTCCATTCAGTTTATAGAGGTCTATATTATTCTTTTAAACTGTTGCATAGCATTCCATAACTTACTTAATCATTCCCCTATAATTAGACATTTAAGTTATTTACAGTTTTTCAATGTTGTGATGAACTTATACACTTATCCTTGTATACTCCAGAATGTGTCTGAGGACAGAGCCCTAGAAATAGTATTGTGGAGTGAAAGAATGTATATTTTTGTGTCCATTTTTTATTTTGTTGGGAAAACTGCCAAATTCTCTCCTCAAAAAAGAAACTAACAATAAACAATTTCCTCCGCAATCAACAGTACATAAAAGAAAATGTGGAAATTTTGCAGCACTAACTTCTCAAAACACTCCATGCCAACTAAAATCTTATTCTTGGAATCAGAGCTTCCTGGTCGCTGATAAGCTCTCTGCTGCCTGGTTCTGTGGAGGCATTTGATGAGCTGCCTCTTCCCTACATTAACTAGAAGGACGACACTCTACTGCCAGCTGGGGCTCCCACAGTTCTGTGTTCTCCATAACATTCATCTTTCCATATTGTAGCTTATCTACTCATATTCTGGCTCCTTAGCTAAGAAATAACTTCCTCTAGGGAAGAAACCATGCCTTGGTCACCTTCATATTCTCAACACCTATCGTGGTGTCCGATTCTTGTCTGTTCTCTGAGCTGTTCGAATGAATGGCAGGGTGGAGAGAAGAGGGGAGAGAGAGAAAGAGAGAGAAGGAGAGAAGGAAGAGAGAGAAAGGCAAAGAATGCAGGTTGGTTCCCTGACAAAGCTGTGAGGGTCCCAAACCCACTGAGATTTAGTAAAGCTCTCTGTGAAGTAGAGAGACTCAAGGTCCTGCCACACTCTAGAAACCTGAGCATTTGGAACCAGAGAGAGAACGTGTTTTATTTCTAAGACAGTCCCCAACCACATACCTGAAGTGGGTATAACACTGCCCATCTCCAGTCTAAGAACTGCTACAGGATTTTTGAGACAGAAAAGCCACATTCATTTTGTTCTTATGAGTTTTCCACATATACTTCACTCTACTTTTTCTGCAGCTGTCTTAGATACTGAAAAAGTTGTGTTTGGAAAAGGAAAATCAGGAGTTTGTGGTTTGACATGACTCTTAATTCTCGCCCAGGATCTGTCCCCTAAGTGCTCAGGGTCCTTCCACCACTACCCTGTCTTCTTTCCCAGTTAATTTTCCAGACTTCCTGCAACCTTCCTGCCCACTCCATCCTGCCTTAATTTTCTTTCCTATGCAAAGGAACCCCCTGAAGGGAATCCTGTGCTCGTTATTTAAACAGCTGGAAAACTGCTCTGTCTCTTCTCTGCCCACATGTTATATCCAGGACTTACAGGACATGTTTTATCATTTGACTCTTGGGCTGACTCAGGCAATTCCAGGAAATATCAGAAAGTTCCCAAATCTAGTCAAGTTCAAGGAACTACCTAGAGCTGAACTTGTATAACCCCCGTCACAGGCTCTCGGCGTTTAATAGTCTCAAGTATAAGAAGAGAATCTCTACATAAAGGTCAGTATGTACATACAAGAGAAAGGGGGAAAAATGAAAAGAGCGCTGGAAGGGAAGGAGGGGAAAAGATCTTAAAAGAAGGACAAGAACATTGTAGTTGAAGGACCTGGCAAAAGGTAGCATGTCTTATTTGAATCAACTAAAATAAGGGATCCACAGATAATCCTTCTCTGGAAGACCCTCTATCATTCTAGTTTAAATAAGCTGCATTCAACAACTAGCTGCCTGTGTGACTGGAACACTTGTTTTTCTGTTAATGACCAAATGTCTATTGTAAACACCAGTTGCTCGACTACCCCACGCCTCCAAGATGGCTGTAATATGTCAGCAACATTGGTCATTAGCTTCACAGGTTAGTCCAGCCATATTTTAGCATTTCCTGTCCAAACCCACCACCTGTTAACCACAGGAGCTTTCCCTTCTTCCAGCCATGCTTCTAGCATTACTGTTCCTAAGTGTATAGCTTGATGATTGAAAGACCTTTAGTAAGTCTGTATATTCTAGAGCCAAATATAAGTATTTCCCCATCTGGAGTTTTTAATTTTCATTTCCTGTATTTTGTCTCACAATTGTTCCCACCACCCCAATCTAAGGACATCTTTCTTAATGCTATTGCTCGCTTTTTTATTTTATGTATTTATATGTAATACTACATCATATATGTATGTATAGTTATCATGAGCATATTATTATTTATTTTATTTGTCAAACTAGTTATGTATTTAAACCAGTTGTTCTTAGCCACAGTGTTGAAAGACTACTTAGGTGTATCAATGCTTTTGGTGGCAAGTTCACAGCACCTGATTCAAAGTGGGTTGAACAATAAAAGGAATGTATTAGCTCCTATAACTAAAATACATAAATAAATAGATAGATACTTATATACACACACATTGTGTGAACTTTAAGCATATTTCTATATGGGTCTAATTCCTTCGATCTGCAACTCTGAGCTCTGATGGCTTTATCTCAAACTGACTTCACTCACGGTAGAAAAATGGCGGCAGCAGTTCTATCCACACCTCACTGGATCTAGGAGAAAGAGCTTCTGTTCCTCACCCCAGGCATCAAAACACAGTCCTACCTTTCTCTCCAGAGAAACCTGCTCCTGGACCAAACAGAATGATAACAGGTTTGCTTAAGAAAATCAGAGCCTACTCCTGGAGCTGGGGATGAGTCAATACCAACCTAATCCCATGACTAATGTGCATTGGTGGGGCTGTGAAATGGGGACAGAGAGGCTGCATATCCACAAGAGAGGGCAGTGGAGAAAAGGAAAGTTTTGTAACTACTGAGCTCAGAATTGTACATAATCTTTAGAGTATCTCATGAGTGTCACAGTCTAGAAGTGTCCTCGCAAAAAATGTGAGTGGGTTGAGCATCTGAAATATTAGTAAATAAGTATGACTCGAAAGGTTGAGAATCTCTTTTCTAACCCATCAGCTACTCAAGGGCAAGAATCGTGGGTTATGTATCTTTGTTGCTGTAGCATATGGCAAGTGCAAACTGAATTTACTCCTGTTCTCTTTCACCACCCAAATGCTCCCCCTCTCTTTTCTCCCCTGTTAATATCCTAATGCTTACCCTCCTCTTTCCTGGACCTACCTTCCATTTCCTCCAAAGGTCCACCATAGGGA
>NW_006443124.1:2784835-2809326 GCF_000325575.1 Pteropus alecto
AATGCTTGAATGTGTGATGAAGTGAAGTAACTTCATTGAGAGGGTCATATAGAAGATGATATGTTTCCTGTGTGAACAGCAAGAAAAGACACCCATCCATGGGCTTAAATGCCATTTGTCTGTGGAGCAATGCAGGGCAGACCTGGAACTGCATAAGGCTTTGATGCAATTGGGTTTTATAAAATAAAAAGCTTTATTTAGACTGGACATGTGCCATTTGTCACCTGTAGAGACAATACTCTGGCCCACTATTTTAAGATGTGCATGTCTATTATTCACTTAGAGGTGATGAGTTAAAGCTGAGCTTCAGGTGCTTTTTCTCAATCCCCCTTGGGACAGGCATTTGTAAAAGATCTGTTTGTATAGTCTGGGGTATAATCTCTGGCCATAGATCAGGATTTCTTCTACTCAAAGGGAACTGGCTTAAATAGAACTGAATTATGATATTTAAAAACCATAAGCATTAACAGATTCTGGTGCCCTCCTTTCTGTAATTGAAATCAAAGCAATGCTTAACTGTAAAATGCAAAACTTACATGCATGCGGAAATCAGAATGACTTCATTTTGGCTTTAGAGATGGCAAAATTCTGAATAAATGCAATTAATCTGAATAATTACAGACACTGAGCACATTTCCAACTTTTTGCTATCACCAAAACTGATGTAATGTGCTCTCTTATACATGTATTATTGTATGCACATGGCAACTTTCTCTAATACCCACACACACGCACATACACACTTACATCTAGGAGAGAAGTCCTGCCACATAGGCTGTGCACATCTATGCAGTTTCAACTTCTCTTGACATTACCAAATTACTCTCCAAAGTGCGTGCACCAATTTACACACCTGCCAGCAGCATATCAGAATTTCCCCATGTGCTCACCAGCAATAGTAACTGTCAAACTTTTAAAACATTCCCCTGACACATGTGAAATTGTCATTTTTATTATAATTTCTCAATTACTGGAAAGGCTGACCATCTTTTCATATCTCGACTGGCCAGTCAGTTTCTCTCTTCTAGAAATTACTTTTTTATATCTTTTGTCTTTTGTTTTTAATTGGAAGGTTTGTCTTTTTCTGGTTCATTTGTAATTCATTATATAATCCAGAAACAATTTTTTTGATCATTATAAGAAGTGGAAATATCTTCTCCCAGATGATTGCTTACTTATTTAACTCTATTTAGGAAGCTTTAAAAAAAAAAAAAAGAAAAGAAACTGATTTAATTGTCAAATGTATCAGACTTTTCTTTTGTGTTGTGTGCGATCTGGGTCTTGTTTGAGAAACCCTCTACCCTGAGAGGATTTGTGGAGGTGACATATAGACCACCAAGGAAGGAGAGGAGTGAGAAGGGGCCAGATCTATAGGCTTTTCTATCTCTGTTCCCCTCAGAATAGCACCTCCTATGTCTGTTTTATATTTGGACTCCTGCATAACTTTGCACTGAGGTTGTCTTGCTGTTGAAGAAAAAAAAAATTAACTTTGAATATCGTTGTATTTGTTCTGAGATTCCTGTCCACCAAGAATAAAAGAGAAAGATGATGAGTGACATTAACTCAGAAGAGAAAATAAAGCATAAATATAATGTGTCATGAAGCTTTTGTCTGCTGGGAAAGGGAGGAATGAGCAATTTCCTGAGAGAAGGAAACTCTTAGCACTGTGTCCTAAGTGCGGTGTATCGCATGGACTCTCGTGTAAAGGAGGGACACAGTGAGCAAGCGCATAGTAGGTTTCAGAAGGTTCAGAAAGATTCTCATATGGCCTTGCTTATGGAACCGGAAGGACACAAGGAGTTCATCTCAGAATACTGGGTCCTTTCATGGCTCTACCGAAATAAGAAAGTATGTGTGTTCTGGCCAAGTCCCAGATTTGCTGTGAGCTCCACATAAGAACTCTGACTGGTGCCTGAGCATCTGGCGAATCGAAGGATCTGTCTAAGGGAGAAGTTCTCCCTCATCAGGCATCCATCTTAGTTTTCAGCCCCTGCTCTCCTCTTTCAAGTAGGAGTAAGAGGGCTCACTACTTAGTGAACTCAAATCCTTCATGATTTGAAGGACGTGCATGTTCAGCAGCCTACAGCGGTGAAAAACATACACACAAATCACTGCTACCTTCCAGTTTCTAAAACTTTTCCCACCCACAACTTCATGTTTATGAATTTAATGCCTGTCACCCCATGGGGAAACCTCACTCCTTTTTTTTTGGTGATGGCTGTATAGTCCCTATTAGCTGGAATATCTCATTTTGAAATGAAACACACATACCTCCAGAGATGTGTCTCTATCACTAGCAAAAATATAAAGGTAAAAGAATTAAACGTTTTACTTTATTATTAACTTGGCTTCCCCTTTAACTCTTTTGCTCTTCCCCACATATGTCTATTTTTCTCTTTTTTTCTTTTTCTTTTTTTTTAGTTCACATTATAGTCTCATTTTACATTCTCTTTACTAAGGTTCTTTGGTTATGTTTCATTTTGGTGTTTTTTTTTTTTGGTATAACCTGCTTAGGTTTAAATGATCTGTTTTCTTAAACAGGGTTAGCGCTCATGATAATATTTTTCCTGGCATTTCGCCACTCCCCTGTCACCCAGCTTTCTGGATTTAAGGCTTGTTTCTTTAGGAATGTGCACAACTGCTCTGAATAAAGATAAAGTAAAGTATTCAAAACTCTTCTCCCAAGAAAGGCATGCCGAGTGGTTTTTCATACCTGTACAGTAAAGAGGTTGAGTGAGGCATTTCCTTTGAGCACAAAGAATATTAGAATTAAATAATACTCAGCCAGGTTTTCCTAACCCCAGCTTGGAGTATGTATCAGCGTGACTTCCACTGTGTGTCAATCCATGGACATTTTGCCCACAAAGTCCTTGTTTTACAGGTCTGGGAATGGAACCAAGTGAAAATAACACATAGATTTCTCCCCACGTTGTGAAAGATCTCTAGGTCCAGCTCTAAACAACTACATGGCCAACACATACGCAGTTTCAAGTGTTTACTCAGAAACCGTCATGTATTTCAACTTATGCTTTCAAAGTACAAAGGAACTAGATTCACTCTCTACTGTCAAGGTCCTGGCAGACAAGAAACAGCATTCCACTCATAGGGTTTCATGAAGAGACTTTAATAAAGGAATTATTTATAGGGTAAGTGGAGCCAACAAAGGATGTTAAAGCTTCAGGGAACAGCAACAGCAAGAAGGCATTTCTACCTCTGGAGCTGAAAAGAAAGAGGAGGGAAAGGATGTTGTGGGAGCCCAAGGAGAACAGGAGTTGGGGAGACAGGGCTGCCCAGCAGGAGCTGGGGTCACACAGGTGTGTAGCCAGATGGCAGTGGGGACACAGAGAAGGAGAAGGCATCGAATATTTCAGCTCCTCTCCCTTCTTTCCTCTTACCTCCTGCTCCCATTGGCCAGACCCAAGCAGCAAAGCTGGTAGGCTAAGGAACTGGGTAAAGCGATCCAAGGATCAGCCTCCTGAGCCACAAAGAAGGGCTGAGGAGTGGATGGCAGGGAGAGATGGTTGAGGTGGGCTAATGGCAAGTAACCAGCATTGGGTTAAGAATGAGCAGGTTTGAAATTTGCTCAAGACTTTCTTTTTAAGGACAATCTGATTTGGTTCATGAGACTTGCAGGGTTGTATGTGGTTTAATTTATTGTGAAGAAGCACCCTGGTCTTCTGAGTGATGTGGCCTAGCCAAGACATGAGCTGAGACCCAGCTAAAAGAATTCCACTGACCCGATAGAGTGATAAAATGTTTGAGCTGGAAGGGACCTTTTAGAGAGCATCTAACTCAATCATCCCTCTTTAGAGGAAGGAAAAACAAATAATGTTCCTTTCTTCCTTACATCTTTCTTTCCTTTTATCCTTCCTTCCTTCTTTCCTTCCTTTCTTCCTTCCTTTCCTCAACATGTGTCAATTATTGTGCTAAGTACCAGCAATGACCATGAACTTTTCTTTCCTGCATTACAAGACAAATATTTGTTGATTGCCTACTGTGTACCAGTCACTGCTCTTATGATGAGAATTCAGCAGTGAACAAAACAAAATCCCATTTTCATGGAGCTTACTTTCTAGTAGGAGGAGAGAGACAATAAGCAACGACAACAAAAATATATGATAAGTCAAATGCAATATGTACTATGAAGGAAAATAAAGCAAGACAAAGGGTGAAAGAGTAAAGGAAGATAAGGGATGGGGCTTCTTCTTGATACAGTAGATGTGGAAGACCTCTCTGACTGGCACCGTTTGCGGAAGGACCTGAAGGAGGCAAGGGATGAGCTTTGTGGACATCCAGGGCGAGCATTCCAAACAGAAGGAACAGGAAGTATAAAGGCCCTGAGTGGGAGCATGCTTGGTGCAAAGCTCAGTGAGAGAGAGGTAGGGTGATTGGAGATGGGACCGGAAGACAGGCTGAGGAAATGTGTAGGCTGCATGGAACTTTGTTTCATTCTCGGGGTAATGGGAAGCCATCAGAGGGTGTCGAGCAGAGCAATGATCTGACTTATGTGTTGGAGGGTCTCTCTGGCTGCTGTGTGAGAGTAGACCGAAGGAGGGCAAGGGCAGAAGTAGAGAGACCAGCGAGGAGGCTGTTGCAATAATCCAGAGAAGGGAGGATGGTTGCTGGAACCAGAGTGGAAGTAGTAGAGTTGGTAAAAAGTGGTCAGATTCTGGATGTATTTAAATAGAGACCCCACAGGATTTACCGATGGAGGAGAATGAAGGTCGTGAAACAGGAATCAAGGGTGACTACAAGCCTTTGGGCTTGAGCATCAGGAAAGATGAAGCTGACATTACTGAGCTGGGAGAGGAAAAGGTTTGGTGGAGAAGGGGGAAAAATGGAAGTCAGGTGAGGGACTTACAGAATTCAAAGGCCTATTAAAAGTCTATGCAAAAAAAAAACAACTATATGTAACTATATACATACATACACATACCCACATAATTTACATGTTCACATATGTACATGTGTGAATATGGGTGAGACTTAAGATATAAAGTCGGAGATAGTTTTTAAATTCATGAAAGGATGAGGTCATCTACAAAGTAAGTGTAACTATAAAAAACAAAACAGCACTGAGCCCTAGAACACACAAATAATATTAATATTTATTATTTTGCTAACACTTATTTAGCACTAAATATGTGTCAAGCATGGTTTTAAGCACTTCACATACATTATCTTATTTAATTCTCATAACAAATCCATCAGAAAATTCACTAGCATCCCCATTTTACAGATAACAAAACTGAGGCTCAAAGGAACTAACCACACTTCCAAAGTAACAAAGGTAGTATGTGACAAAGCTGGAAATCAAGCCCAGATAATCTGACTCCAGATGAAGCAGCCAGCTCAAGCTTACAGGGTAAGTTTGTGTCAGAAGATGGCTTATAAGCTCCTCTCAGAGCTCTGCTGCCTCTACTGATAAGTTCTCTAATTTCTGTGCCTAGTTACTCAAAGTGCCGAACTGCACTTGAACATGTAGCGTCCAGACATTGAGTGTGCCCAGCCCCAGTTTACACATTTGCTCTCATCTCTTTCAACATTATGAAGTGCTCAACCCTGTGCAGCAGCCAATCTGCATCATACATCTTGCATGTCTCTCTGTGTTCAGCATGGACCTCGCTCACAGAAGATACTCTCTGGTTATGAACTGACTGTGACTTCTCTAGCTTGTCTTGATGGTGAGACTGAGTGAGAAAGGAAGTCTTGTCCTCATGGCCGAGGTTATAAATGAAGGCCAAGAAAAAAACCCATCTGTTGGAAATCACACAAGACAGAGGACCTCTGGTTACATCTATGATACAATGACTTGTCTAGGAGAATTAATCATGACTGAGGACATGAACAGGAAGGATGTCAGCATTCGTTCTAGAGGCTGTGTTTGATATCAACCTTCCTTGGGGCATGGCTGTCCCTGCCCCAGTCAGGGCTCCTCTCAAAGAACGGTGTTTTGCAGTGTTTTGTACACAAGCACAGATAGCATCACTTTGGCTTTCCACAGCTAGTTTTCAGAGATGTGGCGGAACCATAATTGGAATCTTCCAGAGAACTATTAGGGTAAACAGATTGTCAGTTCTCAGTTATAAATAAACTGCTATGAACCATTTGAAAAAGAGAAAATGATAGCAATGTACCAAAATGCAAAGGGATGCACACCTCAGAACGCCAAGCTATCCAAGACCTGTTTTGAAATTTATAACTTCCACCACTTCTATTTCCCAAATTGCTCAGGAGCATGGTGTAAGGAAAATATCTCAGGCTTTGGAGCCAGACAGGCTTAGGTCTGAATCTAGCTCTGATGTTCTCTAGTGGTAACCTTGGGCTAGGTGTTTAATTCCTTAGCACCTCATCATCCTCATTTATAAAGTGAAGAGGGAGATAATTCCTAGTCCATAGGGTTGTTTTGAGAATAGAAACAGAATAGATATGCAGAGCACCCATACAGGAACTGGGACATATGGTAGTTGGTACAGTATAGCACTAGTAATGATGATGATGATGTTGAAAGTGGCAGTTATGGTGATGATAATGATGGTGATGATAATGGCAATGATGATGATGGTTATGATGGTGAAAGCAACCATATTGATGGTGATAATGGTAGTGATGATGATTGTATTCATGGTAGCAGTTTTGGTATAAGGATGTTGATGATGGTGACGTTATCATGTTGATGGCGATGATGGCAGTGATAATGATGGTGATGATGGGGATAAACATCATCATCTAGAATTTGAGAACTTGGGCTGGGCCCCTGACTCTGCAGGATATAAACTGAAAGTCTGAGAGAGAATTGCTGCTTTCAAGAAGAATGTTTAATGATTGTAAACTAAAATGCTTGAAAAACAAACTATGCAACTCTTTGTTATTATTATCTATGAGAATATTTAACATTCAGTGTTCACTTATGTGCTAGGCATGACACCAAGTAGATTATATGTATTTTAGTTAATCCTCATGATACCTCTTTGAAGAACAAAGTATAATTAGCTCCATGTCAGATTAGATTCCTGAGGCTCAGAGAGGTTAAGTGTGTGATCTGAGATCACCCAGCTGGAAAAAACTAAAGCAAGAATTTAAGCCCAGGGCTATCTGATTCCAGACCCCAAGCTCGTAACCACTGCACCATACTGCCTGCATCCTGACCAGATATACAATAATTATTCTAAGAGGGAAGAAGTCAGGTGTTCTGAGATAGTAGGGGGGTCATAGGGCTTATGCCGATGGTTCTTATGAGAAATTCACACGAATAAATAAAAGTATTTTTGAAATACATAGGAGAGTTTAAGCTAGAGATTGCAAACAAGCAAATCAGAGAGATACCTTGTTGGTCCCAAACAGCATTTCTACATTTAAGATCAGATTTCATTTTTAAAATCCTGATTTCTTGCTTTTCTTAAAGTTAGATGATCTAGAAAAACTAGATTATATTCCAGAATAGCTTCAATTAACTGGAGCAACTGCTGCCTTATCTTAGGTACACGTTCTTGAGTTGGCCCAGTGTCCAGACCTCCCTATTTCTTTTGCCTGCAAATTTCACTGGTTTGGATACCTGGCCTCATCCTATTTGAAGAGTGACTTGCTGTTGAGGCTCACACTTAGACCAGGGAACAGTTCAAGGTGCAGTTAACAGAGCAGGGGTCCTTATCCAGTAAATGCCAAGGCTGAAGAAAGTGAAGAGGACCCAGACCTCCCATGGACCAGGCCACCTCCACCCAGGAAAGATCAGTGTGTTGCAGTAACAGTAGGCGTTAGCTCTAATCAGCTCCACCATCAACAACGGCTTCCCACT
Source organism: Pteropus alecto (assembly GCF_000325575.1). Classification (NCBI taxonomy): domain Eukaryota; kingdom Metazoa; phylum Chordata; class Mammalia; order Chiroptera; family Pteropodidae; genus Pteropus; species Pteropus alecto. Next base: position 2,792,631 of record NW_006443124.1, read on the forward strand.
CACCTTTCACCTGCTCTTCCTTCCCTCTTTGCTGCCGAACATTATTCTTATTCAACTTTCCTGCTACCTATTGTTTTTACTGTGGACTTCCTCCTAAAAGCGTTTAAGGAAGGTTATTTTTTTTCTCTTTTAAAAATGTCTTGTTTTCCACTTTCCACAGTTAGTACCCCAAGTTCATGAGAAAGCAGGACCCTAGCAAGCCAACAAAATAATAAAAGACCTCCTTTTGTGCCTTTTGTTGAAAAAAAAGACACATGTAAATAAAAATGGAGATAAGGAAGCATCATGTCTTTGTCACACTTCACAATTTTCAAGGCATAATCACATCTACCATCTTGTTTGATCCTCAATACAGCCCAGTAAGGTGGATAGAGTGGGAGTAAAGTGCTCATTTTATGAGACTACAGCTCAGAAGTGAAGTACTCTGAAGTGCTCAGTGGTCAGTAGGAAAGAGGATGTGGATTAGTGCCCAAGCCTGGCCTGAGTGAATCACCCCAGTCTTGACTCAGCTCTTGTCTCACCACAGTTAGTTTACTGCCTTATCATGGACCTTTGCTCTGAAAACCGAAACTAAAACATGAAAGCCAAGGATCCACTCGTTATACTACTGCCCTTCCTCTCTTCTTTTCTTCTTCCTTCTTTCTACAAATGTGCCAGGCATTGTGCTAACCCCCAGCCACACAACGAAGCCCATGTGAATAATGCCAAGAGAAGATGGCTCAAATGCTACAACAGTGCCTCCTCATAGTTATATGGCTTTACATGATTTTCAGAGCCCCTTTTTAGCAACCCCATGTGCTGAGTGTGGGCCCATTTAACAGAAAGAATTTAGGCTCTGAAAAGCTAAGTGACATACATCTAGTAAACTGTAGAACTGAGACTCAAACCCAGGTTTTAATACTTTGGGTCCAATGCTCTTTTCACTACTGATACTACTTGCACCTAACAGTGCCGGGCACACAATAGCTGCTCAAGAAATGTTTGCAAAACCTAGTACCACATTTCCTCTCCAAAGGACTAAAAACATCTAACATTAACATTTCTCCGTCAAGGCCAAGAAAATAAGGCCTCTCAAGAATCTTGCAAACCTATTGCTCAGTAAAAACCAACAATGCCTGAAATTATCGTATTATATTCACCTAAAGCAACATATGAGGCTAGAGAAATATAAAAACAAACACCTCTGCTGAGGCAATAACTGCAGATAAATCTTTTTCTTAGGTTTGTTGATATTCTTCTTTGCCCAAGGACAATCTGTTAAGAAGAAAATATTTTTTCCTATCTACTTAAACCCACATTCCAAACTCAAAGTCCAATAATGGATAGTAAGTAGTAGGTCAAATTGCTTAACCTTCTCAGGCTCTTTTTCCTGAGATGAGTTTCTGAGTCTACCATAGAGAGGGTCCCAAGAGCCTCCTCCATGGTTTTTGTTCTTTTTTGCAATTTGGTGGGAGATGCATGGGGAGTAGTTTAATAGGAAATATTAGGCTTGGCTTCGTTCATGGATCAGTACAGAAATGTGGGTGAGCAATTCAAGAGCCAAATCTATGGTTTGACTTTCCCTGTTAGAGGTCTGACTATCTACACACCCCTCACCTTGGAATGGTCCAAGAGGATTTGCTACTTGATACCACTTTCTAATCTGGTCCACCACCACCACACCCCACCCTTGAAGAAGGCCAGGCCAGAGTCAGTTCTCCCTCTGGAAAGGGTAATCTGGTGGGCAACAGAGTTGCTGTATAATTCACCAAGTCGCCTGCCTTCTCTTCCTTCTCCACCAATTTGCCCTCCTTTCCCTCATTCTGTTCAACCATCTGTCCACCACTCACGGAATTAATAGGTACCTTGGACTGGTGATAGACAACAAGAGTGTGGCGGACCCTGTGAAAGAAAGGATACGGAGTTGTCAGGGAATAAAACTTTTATATGTAACTCTCTGGCCCAATGTCTTTTCCATTCTTGTTTCCTTCACATTGTTTAAACCAGCCAGTGTTTCTCAAAGTGTCATCATGGACCAGCAGCATCAATACCACCTGTGAAGCTGTCAGGAATTCATATTTTCAGTTCCCACCCCAGGCTCACTGAATCTTTCAGGGTGGGACCCAGCGATTTGTGTTTTAACCAGAACCTCCAGATGAATCTGATGTACGTTCAAGTCTGAGAACCACTAGTCTAAATAATTTCTTCTTTCTACTGGTTATCATTCTTCAAGACCCCCTCACAGCAATCTGTCTTCTAATATTTATATAAATAGACAAAGACTTTTTGATCACACTAACTGATATAGAGTCTTCAAACCATAATCTTTGAGATGGTGTCAAAAGAAATGTTAACCTCTGAAAATTCGGCCAAAAGTGATTTGTAAGGTGTGGTAGAGAGAGCATGGATTCTGATAGCAGACAGCTCTGGGTTCAAGTCCACCAGATGTTCAAATCCGCCACCTGCAGGCTGTGGGTTTTAGGCTAATTATTCATACTTTCTGTACATTGTCCATGAAATGTGGATAAAAGACCAAAGTTATGGGATCGTTATGAAGAAAACTGTGAGGTGACTATAACACACATCAACCACTCAGGACACATTTGGTTCTTCCTCTTCATTCCATCTTCCAATAAAATCACAATAACACATCCCTGACCTTAGTGTTCCTTCTTGCCTCTTCTAAGGCTTTATCAAGGAGCTCAAGGTATCTCTTGAGGCCAGTCAAAAGACCAAGCATCTCTTAGTCTGCTGTCTAATCAAGATGCCCAGGCTCTATCCTCAGAGTTTGAATATGACCAATATAAATAAGTCATAACCTCATCCTTTTTATTTGATCTAGTTTATGGTGGCTGTCATTGGAAGAGGGTAGAAGTGGGCATGAAATCTAGAGAATAGAGATTCAGTGTGAGAATTTGTTAGTATTCATCAAATACTATCCAACAGAAAGAAAGTGACAGGTACTTTATCAGAGGAACTCTAATGACTTTTGCCCCTAAAAAGGAAAAGGGGCAGCTCAGAGTTTTCCATAGTCTGGGCAGAACAGTCCTTAAAAATATTCTATTCCCTTTGTGCTAAGTCTGTACTAATTGTCATTTATTGATTTCTTACTATTTGCTCAATCCTAAGCTTTTAAATGATGCCTATGCAGTAGTGCATTGAAGCCTCAGAAACAATTACTATTATCCCCACCCAGCCCCAATATACAGATGAGAAAACAGATTTAGAAGTTAAAAATTAACTTGCCTGAGATCACCAGGACCTGGATTCAAACTTGGGATTCCACTCCAGAACCTGAGCTCTTAAACACTAAACTTTGAATTCTTAACTCAGTGTTCCAGGTAGCTCAATACAAGTGAGTGGATCTCCTGAGCAATAGAAACCAGAATTCTACCTGTCAGAAAGTTTAATGCCCCCACTACAAACAGTCAGTTGGCATTCCGATTTCTAAACCTGTCCCCAGTTAGTTTCCTTATGAGCCAGTGCCTGGGAGCTTGATGAACTCAGGGGCGGTTGGTTGGATAAAGTGTCTAAAGCTACAAAGGTGAGTGTTGTGCTTTGTCCTGAGATTACCTCACCAAGGAATTGCCCACCTGAGCAGCCTGCTGGAGTCAGTGAGGCAGCCAGTTCTTTTCTCTTTTACTACCTTAAATGCAGTACAGTTCAATCACAGCTATATAATACTAGACCATTCAAAGAAAAAATTTAGGATGATAATGTTGGAAGGAGCAAGCTTCTAGGAGCTTTAAGAATATACCGGAGTTAAGTGCTGCCAGAAATTCTAAGTTAAAGATGGCAAATAGGTTTCATTTCAAGTAACAAATTCAATCAACTGGTGGTGTGATTGCTTGGGTCTCTGCATTAAGAAGGGTTCTGAGCCCACTTCTAGGCTAAATAGTAGAGAGTATCATGATTGATTAGCAATGTCTGCCATGATTGCCATGATCACAGGATGTAGGCATAGGGTCCATGTGCCTTATACTTACCATCCCTTCCCTAAGTGCTAGAATCTCAGTTGATATTGACAATTATATTGAATGTAGTGTCCAATTACATTTAGGTAGAAAATAACACATTTTGAAAATATTTACCAATGATAAATTATATGAAATCATTGCATACATTTCATACAATAAAATGGTATGAAATCATATGGGAGGGGACTTACTGGTATGTTCAAACTCGAATTTACTTTTTTGCACTTTTGTCCCCAGAGATTAGTGTTTACCTTAACATGGTAAAATGTGAAGGGAAATAAAATTTTTTCAGTGTAAGGAATTTGGGGATTTATTTGAGTGCTGAGTTTTCTTGTGAACAGGCATAGATGTCACTTTTTGGACATGGGTCTGTCTGTTTATCCCGCGTAATCACAAAATAATAAGTTAAACATTTTAAGGGAGTAAAAAGCAATTTGGTTTTTATTTTAATTATTGTGATGAGAGATGTGTCTATTCTATAAATTAGAAGCATAAGTCCCCCAAAACTTCATTTTAACTGTCATTATTTGCAGATGATATAATTGTGTACACAGATTTTTTTTTTTAATCTACAGGTGGGCTATTAAAAGTAATAATTGAATTTAGCAAGGTTGGTGGATACAATATCAGTGTACAAAAATCAATTGTATTTCTGTATGCAAGCAATAATTATAAAATGAAAATTTTAAAATACTGTACACAGTAGCATCAAACAAGCATGAAATAAGTAAGGACAAATCTAGCGAAAGATATATAAGACTCCTACACTGAAAACTACTGAAAGAAATTAAAGAAGGCCTAAAAGAATAAAGGTCTCTACCATGTCCATTTATTAAAAGACTTAATATTCTTCTCCTCAAATTGGTCTGTGGATTCAACACAATCTGAATCAAAATTACAGCATATTTATCTGTGTGCATGCATGCACACACAAAAAATTGGCAAGTTGTTAGTGAAGATAAGCCTTTAGAAGAAGAAACCTGGAAAATTTATTATAAACCAGATCTTAAGGTTTATAATAAAGCTACAGTAATTAAGAAAGTAAAATAATGGTATAAGAATGGACAAACAAACCCGTGAAATAAAATCCAGGGACAATTCCCACATATATGGTCACCAGATTTCTGACAACAGTGTCATTGCTCTTCAGTGAGGAAAGGATGGCCTTTACAACAAATAATGCTGAGTCAGATGGATTTCCATATGGGGAGAATAAGTGAATCATGACCCCTACCTCACACCACTCACAAAAATCAACTTCAGATATGAAAAGAAAAGCAATAATCTTCTGGACGATAACATAAGATCACATTGGGATGAGCAATGATTTCTTAAACAGGACCTTAAAAGCACCGACTATGAGAAAAAATTTATAAATAGGACTATATTAAAATTAAAAACTTCTGCCCATCAAAAGATATTGTCAAGAGAATAAAAAGACAAGCTGCAGAGTGGGAACAGATATTTGCATATATCTATCAAGGGGCATGTATCTATAATATATATTTTTTATACTTCCATAAATCAGTAAGAAAAAGATAGCTGGTGTAATAGAAAAGTGAGCAAAACAACTTAAGTAGGCACTTCACAAAAGAGGATATAAAAATGGCCAATATAAAGGGTCAACATCTTACTCATCAGGAAAATGCAAATCAAAAACACAGTGAGATACTCACAAGAATAGCTAAATTTTTAAAAAGGAACTTCTAAGCACAAGTGTTAGTGAGAATGGAGAGCAACTGGAATTCTCACCTACTCCTGGCATGTAAATTGGTACAACATTGAAAGTTGTTTGCGTTATCTACTAAAAACTAAACACATAAGCACGCTATGACATAGCCAATTTCACTCTTATGTATATAAAAAACAGAAATGTGTATGTATGTGCACCAAAAGAACGTGTAGAAGAATGTTTATAGCAGCATTACTTGTAATAGTGAAAAAAAAAACTGAAAACAAATATTCATCAGCAATAAATTGGACAAGTATATTGTAGAATATTCATAAAATGCAATACTATACAGCAGTGGGAAGAAATGAACATCTGCTCTACACAGCACATGGCTGCATCTCACAAGTAAGCATGTGGTTGAGAAAAAGTAGCCAGACACAAGGAGCACATACTGCACAACTTGTAAATTCCATTTATACCAATTCAAAACCAAAATATATTGTAATAGAAGTCAAAAGGGCCATTCTCTTTGGGCGGAGTAGGGATTAATCTGAGTTGATGAAAATGTTCTATATTTTTATTTGAGTGGTTATGAGGATGATTTTACTTTAAAAAACTAATCTATAGTGCTAGAAGTCAGAATAGTGAAAATAATGAGTTCGAAGGAAGCATCTGGAAGTTGCTATATATGTTGATCTAGGTTGTGGTTACATGGAGGCATTTACTTTGTGAACATTCATCAAGCTACTCACTTCTGATATCTCCCCTTTTTGGTATGGATTTTCCTTTTTACTTCAATAAAATTTTACTTTAAAAAACAAGTTCTGTATTTATAAGAAAAAAGACAGTAAAAGCCCAAATAATATGGGCTGACCATCCTCACTGGTGAAAACAATTAAAGAAAACGAGCCAGACACTGTGCTAAGAACTTAATTTACATGGACGCTTTCATTTAATTCTCACATGTCCCATGCAGGTCAATCCTATTATCATACCCATTTTACAGATGAAGAATCTGATACTCAGCAAGTTTGTGGGACTTACCAAGGTCTTACAGTTAGTAGAGCTGGGATTCCAACCCCGGTAGTTTCTCAAACAGAAAAATGGGAATTCGAATAATGATTCTTTAAAAATGAAAGGAAGTAGTAGTCAGGGGTGTGTGCCCCTGACGTGTCTGGTCATTGACCCACTCAGAAAGTTACCCACTGTCTAACCACCCTGTGGATCCACCCTCAGCCTCTCAGGCCCCACAGAAGGATGCTGTGAATTGGCTTTTCCTTCACACGTCGTCAGCCTCCATGACTGAGGAGGGGTGGGTGTGTTTACATTGGATCTCAGGGAGTTGCTGTGGCTATGTCTGGCACTCACTGGACTTCCTATAACTGGAAAAGAGTGATGTAATGGTATTTGACCAGAGTGGAAAACAGGCCTCACCATAAGCAGTGTGTGAAACTGCCCTCTGTCGTGCCAGGCCTCACACAGGCTCTCAGCCCATTCCGCCGTGTGCACCTGGCACACACACCCCTTCACACCTCCTCTCCTAGCCCTCTGAGACTGCGCTCTTCTAAGAACCCCGTGACTGAAAATACTAACGTTTGGGTGATTTCCAAGCAATGCCTTTCACCAAGAGCCTAGAGTTGCTCACCAGCTAGAAACGTTCTCCTGGTCTGGGTTGGAAAGGTACAGTGAGGAATTTTGCTTGAAGAAATTCTGCAGAGGTTTTTCAGAGAACTCGTGGTGAGTGACTGATTTCTGTCATTTCTTCTAGACTGTAAATAAACTCAAGTAGCAGGAGGCCATGAGACACCAGGAGTCAGGGGAGTGTTCTAGCGTTTGAAGATCAGGAGCCTCTTTGGGGCCTGTGGACAAGTGGGAGCCAGACTCAGGAATGGGGACCTTCAGCTCCCTGCAGAAATATGTTTGAGCAGCCGGGGGAGACACAGTAACAAATGAGGAGACACTGGTCTCCCCTTTCAGTGACTGACCAGGCTGCCCAGTTCCCTTTCTCCCACAGCATTCCAGGGTGATTTCATGAGATTCTGCTCTTGCCAAGAAGGCATCGAGTGCCTAAAATAAGTTTTACTGATATTTCTAGAAAAATCACCAGCACTCAAAGATCCTCTTCAGTCAGTAATTTTCCATTGGGTTGTCCTATATTTATACTACATTGACCCATTCTCATCATTTACCCACTTATATATTTTTTATAAATTCATTCATTGGCTAACTCACTCATTTAACAAAGAATTATTGACTGTGTGCTCTGGGGAATCAGCTGTAAACAAGAGACATTCTTCTCTTTCCCAAGTCATGCAGCTATGTGTTCCCAGTTCAATTTTTACGTATAATTGTACATCTAGATAGAATTTATTGAGCACCCACTATGTGTTAGGCACTCTTCTAATCATTTTACATGTACTAACCTCATTAATCCTCACAGTACTCCAAGACAAATTTCTATTTTATAGATGAGGACACTGAGACAGGAGAGCTAAAAATAATTTTTGTCAGGCCCCTTGGCTAAGGAGTACAGCTGGAATTTAAGCTCAGCAGTCTTATTCTATAATCCATGCTCTTAACCACTTAATATGTTTATGTAGACAAACAGAAAAAAATCTGGAAAGCTGTAACCAAATGTCAATCAAGGTTATATCATTATCTGGAGGTAGGGAGAGAGTAGAATGACTAGTAGTCTATATTTTATTCCTACCATATATTCTGTATCCTCTCTCTCACTCTCATATTCACTTGTACAATGAGGAAAAAGTCAATAAAGTTATACGAGCACTTAAAGAGCAGGTTTTCAGGAGTGGGGCAGTAGAAGGGGCGACTGACGAGCCGGAGCGCACGTCTGGACCGAGGTCTGAGAGATGAAGATATCTCTCCCTCAGGAAATACCACACAAGAAGGAGAGGCAGCTTCACCTCAGGGTTCTTCCATCAACTCTGCCAGAGCTGTAAGCCTTTTTGGTGACATCGCCCGGTATTTGCAACTAGGAAGATTCTAAAGTAGGTAGAATTTTTAGTGACTATGCCAGCCACGTGAGAACAATGTGTGCTCAGGGAATAAACATGTTTCATAATCACCAGCCCAAAGAAGGTTAACTACACAAAAATACCTGCTTCAGAGTAAGGCTTGATGTCAACTCAGTCACTATGACAAGTGACCAGTGACCCAGGCTGCAGATGCCTCTTTGCCCCAACCACTACCCTGCTATGAAATAAACAATTATGTTATTCTTATCTCAGTGACATTCTCTTATTCTGATGTCAATATTTTTGTTTATTTACAACAATAAAGGATGAATGCTATTTCATTTTGCAAAAGGAAAGAACTCATAATTCAACATTCATGTTGTGACAGGTATTTTGCCTTGAGGTCATTTAATCTTCAATGCAAATGCATCAAGTAAAATATGACCATCTCCATTTTAGAGATAAGGAAATGGAAGCTCAGAGACGTTAAGCAACTCATCATCTAGCAGTTTTATACAAGATGAGCTAATAATCAAAAGGAAACCAATCTTTTAATATTTTCTTAAATAAACAAGAAAAACATTGGTACAAAACAAAATACATCACCAGCTCACCCATGTGGATGTTGAAAATGAAAGGTTTGGGGAAGACACCCATTCTTTTGAGAATTCATTTGCTTTTCATAAAGTAGACCTGAAAGTTTATGTGGCTACCTAATGGTATATTCAGACCAAAATCCTATCTTCTGTACTCAACATAGTGAGGTTATGTTGGGAAGCTGTATTTGATTCTAAGTGCAACAGGAAGCCATTGAGAAGTTTTAGGTGACTACCCTGATCTGATTTGTGATTGAAGCTCTCACTGGGTGCTGAGAGGATACTGGATTGAATGTCTGTCTCCCCAGCTGAACAATAGGCCCTATTCTTATTTGCTGTTTATTCACTTGTGCCTGTCTGTGCCCATTCAAGTGTCAGCTCTGTGAGAATAGAGACCTTGTCTATTTCCTCATTACTGTATCACTCAGGACTGCAACAGTGTCTGGTCCAGAGTAGGCTCCCGATAAATATTTGTCGAATCAATGAATGAGTGAATTAATACAAGAACAAGTGAGTAAATGAAGTATACAAATGAACGTAAAGTGTGGTGAGTGCTGTGAAAGAAAAACATGGAGGGCCATGAGACATTTTAAGAGGAAAATTTGACTAGAGGTGGGAGGGTGATAATTGTAGCTTAAAGGCAGGAGTGAAAAGAAGTGATTCAAAGTATATTTATGACAAATTTAATGGAACTTGCTGATGTACTTGATATGGGATATGGAGCCTCAGAGAACACACTAGATATGAAGGCGAGCTTCATTTCCTCAGGCCTCCAAACTGGACATCCAGTTGAATTCAACTTAAGATGAGTGACTGTTTTCAAGTTGTTTATTAGCTATTTGTACAGAAAACCTGCAGAATAGTGAGCATGATTTTCTAAATAATGAGATTCACTGAAAATCGGGAAATAAGAGTGGTTATTTTTATAGTATCTACAGGAATCAGTTGATAGCAGTCTCTCTATGATGCTTTCTTCAACATTCCCTCCCTTAATCTCCTGATATTTCTATAAGGTTTCCATGGCTAGGTTTCCATGACACCATAAAAGTCAGTTTCATCCATTCTGTCAAAAAAAAAAAAAAAACTGGTCAGAAAAGAAGCTTTTTCCTGTTTTCCTGCACCTGAATAAATGCACCTACTTTCCACCCCGCAAGACACACATGAACACACACACACACACACACACACACACACACACACACACACACACATTGCTTTTAGCAATGAGCTAGGTACACAGATATTTACAACCATCAATTGACTTGTCTACTTGGGTTAAAATAGCTTTCATATCTTAGAGACTTTTGTGGATCATCTGATTAATATTTATAAAGAGTAATTTCCAAGTTAAGTGTTCTTCCACTCTAGACTCTAAAAGTGATTCTCTTGAGATTCGTTGCTGAAGGCAAACACTATTGTTTTACAAGCTGCAAATAAAATTTCTCCTATGTTATCATCCTCAAAGGTCTGCTGTTATTTTATTATCTTGATTTCAAAAGCTAGAGGCCAAGATTATTTTCGTATATGTATAGGAAGCATAGATTTTTTTTTTCCCTTCAGCCTCCTTATTCAGAATTTGTTGGCTAAACCTGAGCTCTCCTGAGCTTGCCCTGTGATAGATTTTATATGCAATTTCTATTTCTTCGACATGGGCATTTTGGCTGTGCTCACAGAGGATTCATTCACAAGTTTCAGGAGGGCTTCACTCTCCAGATCCAAGATGTGCTTTTCTGCAACACAGTGGGCTATTGACTCCCTGATGGATGCATGTCTCTATTAATATTTCCAAGTCATAAAGCTGGGATGACTAAGTAAACATCATGTGAACTCCATTACTTAGGCTTCCTCCTTTGACTGTAGCATGTTGACTTTTCTTGGGTCAGTGCACCTGTCTGTGTATGGACAATTACTGTGAAAACAATTGAGAGGCTATGGTATTTTCTCAGGCCAAATGCTTCTGCTAGGCAGTAGCACCATAAAACACATCTTAACTATCAAAACTCTTTGGGAGTCAAATAATGGGGTGAGTGTACAGTAGGTTCTCTGATACCAAAGATATTGTTCTGGGTTCTCAGAAATGCCCACACTCATTGCATTGTTCTAATTCAATTTGCAACACATCCAGTTTCTGTTGATTTTCTTATTTGACTCCATAGGTGTGAGGTTCTATTAGCTCTATAAATACAGTAAAAGCCCAAACCAGGCCCTGAGTTACAGCCTTATGGGTCCAGCTGGGAATGTTGTACCCTCTTGATGTCTGCAGGGTGGTTATATACTTTCATGTGTCTCGGTTTCATAAAGAGTTCAATAAAGAAGCTCCTTGATGGGCAAATCACAAAAATAAATGAATGTTTAATTTTAAAAAAAAAATCTCTTTGGGACTTTTTCTGCCACAGTGATACACAGGACCCTGAATAAGAATATGAGACAGTTTTAATAGACAGGTGTCTAAAACACAACGCAGTGCCTCAGTGGCTTTTAGATATATAATTGGGGATGGGGGAAGGAGAGCATTGTTTATCATGCTTATAACTCTTCAAAGTTTTTCCATTGCATCTATTTGTTGCCATAGTTGACAATGCCCAGCATGTTCTGGGCCCCACTTTTCCTCATTTCATGCTCAGTCACTTGATCCTGTTTCTCTGTAACCCAGCTGCCTGTCATTTTTTCAATTCCTTGACATCTTCTTCTCTCCTCTTACCCCAGGGCCTTCATACATATAATTCCCAGTGCTGGACAACTCATACCGCATATACGTGCACACATGCACTCACTCACAGTCATCAATCACACACCCTCTCCTACCCGCTAAACTCCTAGCCATCCTTCCTACCCTAATTCAAGAACCACTTCTGCAGGAGAGCCTACCCTAGCCCTCCCAGGTTAGATTATGTTCTTATCTTATACATTCTCATAGAACCTACTCTTTTCCTTTAGAACACTTGACTCGGCAATTACATAACCATTTGGGTAATTCTTTATCAATGGCAGTCTCCACCCTAGATCCCTAGATATTTTTTTTTTTTTTTTTGCTTAACATTATAACTTCAACCTCACATATAGAGCCTGACACCTAGTTGGCTTACAATAAATATTGAATGGATGGATGGATGGATGGATGAATGGATGGATGGATGGACAGACACATGGACACAGGAATACACATGCACGTGCTTCTGTCAGAGAATGGAAATATTGCTAATGTAACTTCCAGAGTATATTTTGGTTTTTCTTTAATTCAAGGTGTTCTGATAAACAAAGTAGAAATGACAATATTCTTCATATGACTCAACTTCTTTGCTAATTCTGCTTACAGAATCAGCATTCATTCAGTCACATAAACACCATAAATGATTCATGTGCCTCTGGTTGGCACTCAAGAAAGAAAAATCTATTTATATGACTTACAAATATCATATAAATACCATGTCTTGTTAACTATGCATCTGTGTTCATTTCAACTTAATCACAGAAACAGCAATTACTCCTCTCTAACACCATTAACAGCCTCCTAATGTGCTAGAGATAAATTAGTCAATAAACAAATGTTTAAATACATTAGCAGGGACCAATGGAGTGTTACATTATACACTCCGGACCATCAGCAGCAGTCACCTTCCCTTCATTTTCTTTTTCCCTCTCCACCTCCACATAGTGCAGCAGCCTGTGGAATCTGGGACAGCTCCAAATAGATGGGGTAGAGAGTACGCTGAAGCTTAAATGATATGGGAAGGCCCCGTCAGTCGCTATTGACTGGTACAGTACAGCTGGGAATGCATTTTTTGATCATGTACCAGATAATTAAAATAGTTGTAGGATGGAGAAAGGTTGATAAAAAGCACATGGGGAATCAGAGAGCTTAAAATAGTCAAGATTCCATACCAAGACCAGGTTTGAATTTTAGATACTAAAATTTTAGATACTAAAATACATGCGCATCCAACAGTTGGCTTAGGGAGAAATGGTCATATTATACTTCTGGCAATAAAATTTCATTTAAACACAGACATCAAGTTCTTTTAGAGTCACTTTATGCTTTGGCTTCCAAATATGTAGTCTAGTCTTGCCTAAAGGGTCCAACAGTCCAAGGAATCATGGAAAACAGGTTTTGTGGTTCATGAAAAATGCCCTCTCCCAGGGCGTAATCTATGTGGACTGTAGTAGTGAGTTCTAGGTCAATAAACACCAAATGCCCTTAATATAATCCTGAATTGTGGCTTCCATTTTCTTTTAAAATTTGTCAATATTAAAATAACTAATTTTTCAAAGCTTAGTTAAATTGCATGGATTCACCATCATAGAAAACATCCTCTCAAATGTATTTTTCTGGGTGTTTTGAAAAACAAAAACAATACATGCTCATCAAAATATACATCTATATCTATATGTATAGACATCTATATAGATATATAAATATAAGTATCTACATAAAATAGTACAGATATTTATAAATTAAAAAGTAAAAGTCCTTCATTTGCTCCTTCTCTTGCAAATCATATCTCATTCCTCAGGATATCCAGTGCTTATAATTTGATAGATTTATTTTTACACAAATAGGATTCTACCATATATACCATTCTGCAACCCCTTTTTCCTTTAAGATGTATTTTAAATGTCCTGTTGGGATGAGATGAAGGGTACACGAAACTTCTTTTGCAATAACTCATGAGTCCATAAATATTTCAGAATAAAATATTTTTTAAAAAACAATAGTTTCAATTTTAAAAAATGTCTTGTAGTTATAGGGCCACTTCAGTACATTACAACTACCTCATTCTGTTGAACAAGTTACTAATATTTTATTGTTAGGCTATATGGTAATTCTTTTAACTAGTCTCCTATTGATAGGCACTTAGGTTATTTCCTATTTTTTAATATTATAATAGTAATGCAGTGGACAACCTTGTGCTTTTACCTGTAGTTGTAATACAGTTTGGCAAGCTAAGTGCCTCACCGGTTTCTGTTGTTCTTTTGTATGAGGTACGTATCTAAAACTTCACAATTTCAGGTAATTGTGTCAGCAAAGTTTTTGTATTAGCAGATTTGCATTTTTGTAAGAAACATCTAGCCAGAGCAGACAAAAGCATATTACTGAAAGTTTTGTGTCTATTCCCACACAGTTGCCTCTGTTTTTGGCTATGGTTTCTCCTGGAGGGGGCACGTGTTCACCAGATCCTAACCATGTGTTCGGAGGAGACCCTTGCTGAGGCCTGCATGACTGAGCAGACTTCAACTTTGACACAATCAAACAAACAAAATCCATTGCATTTAACAAAGAGAAGAAAAGGAGCTTCTCTGATCATTTGAAAACAAAAGAAATAATGAACTTTGAAAAACAATTGCTTAAAACTGTGCCATTGCCAGGCCTCTTAAATTTATCACCTCTTCCTATTTGACAACCAGTGACAGAAATTAATACATCCTCCCTAGAATTAAACCAATTCATCAAAATTCAACACTTCATCCCTAGGATGAAGCCAGACTTATTTTAAATGTTAATATGTGCCATGGTAACACATATCCATTTTGATATTTATTAATATAACAAATTTAGGAGCCTCTACTATGTGTAGGGCACCATAACATAGGTATTGAGATAAAAAGATAAATAAGGTACCTTCTGCACCCCCCAAAAAAGCACTCTGTCTAGATCAGCAGTTCTTAGCCTCTTTTGCAGCCATGGACCCCTTTAAGAAGTTGATAAAAACTATAGAATGAGGAAAATGCACATGTGCACATACACCCAAAACCCAAGTGGTCTTAGCTACTACCCTAATTTGAAAGCCAATCATTAAGCAATGGACCTATGTTAAGATCCCTCGGTCTACTAGAAATACAAACTGGAAAAATTAGAGAGCATCCAGCTAAAGGGTCCTTTAATGAAGAATGTAGTCATACTTTATAGAACTTTTCATTTATAAAGTGCTTTCTTCTATCAACATCCTTCTGCCAACTCCATTTTTGTCAGATGAGGTAGTATGCTCAGAGAGCATGTGATTAGCCCAAGGCCACTCAGCTATCAGCTGCAAGAACTCTGACCAGAATCGAGGTCTATGACACGTACTCTGTTTTGCCAAACAGAGTAGATGACTAATGTGGAATGCCATAAGCAAGGTTTTTTTTAAAATTCCTAGTATCCATCATAAAGAGATGAAAAGTTTTGAATAGTCATCGGGATTACCTTTGTATATGGACATTTTTAAATTTTAGAGTCTGTCACTACCCCACTCTCTCCCCCCTCTCTCCCTCTCTCTCTCCCTCCCTCCCTCCATCCATCCATTCTCTCTCTTGCTTTATCACTTAGTACATATTGGTTTATACAATCAATATCCCCTATTGAATCACATATTCTTTGAAGACAAGGACTATAGTTGCTTTACTTCCATTTCCTCAGTGCCTAGCAAAGTGCCTGGCATAGTCAGCACTCATTGTCTGTCGAGTGAATGAAAGTTCATTATACAAAGAAAGAAATTAGCAACATTAGCTTCTGTCAAATGTGTCCTCAAATCATGTTCTACCTTCAAAGCTTATCTCTAGGACATGAAAAGTGTCATCAGTTGTTTGACATATTACTTTCTATTTTTTGAGCATTTTTTGTTCTCTCTCCTCCCCATTTTTTTTAACTGACTGTGATATTTGATAAATGGAACCAAGCTTGATTGAGTCTAGTTTAAACATTTAACACTAAACAGTCTTTCACTTCACAGAATCAAAACTTTTCCATGCTATGTGCCAAAATAGAAGAGACCTTAAACAATAATTTAACTATTTAAATTAGTTGCAGAGTTTAGATTTTTTTTTTAGCTTACTGAAAAAAAAAAAATAGGAAAAAGCCAAAATGTAACTTACCAACCCAAGCCAAATGACAACTTTGGAAGCAATGTGGTTGCAAAAACAATAAATAAATGATTTAATGGCTCTTTGGTCTTAGAAACTATACCCACCCTTGCCAAGAAGGAGTGAGAGAATAAGTCTGTTCTTTAACCACACTGAACTCCTTGAGGGCAGGGTTTATCCCTGATCTATCCTTGTAGTCTAGAAGATTGTCTGGTACACGGTGAGTGCTCAGTAGATTTTACTAAATTAAATTGGATTTTTGCAAAATTTACATGTATCTGTAACACATGTTTATATGTTGTACATATTATATAAATATGCTATGTGGGTGAATACTCTAAAAGGGCAGGCTATGCTCCATGTCTTCCCACATACACACTGAAAAGCCCATAGCACTTACTTGTGCATGACCACGGCTAAAGTCAGTTATGTTACAGAGCTCTGACTAGTATGTGCGTACTCCAGTTAAAGCCACTCTATACAGTAACAATATGGTCTCTGAATTACACAGTCATAATATGGTCTCTGAAATATTTTCCTAAATATAGAGCTATTATTTAGGAAATATTTTCCTAAATATAGAGGTAAAATGATCCATTCTAGTATATACTTAGTGTATATATTTAAACTCAGGCCAGGACTGGAGACAATACTACCCTG
>NW_006443124.1:2809477-2815071 GCF_000325575.1 Pteropus alecto
ACCTCCCAAACCCAGGGGGGCTCCACTGCACCATATTAAGCTGAGTATGGTTTCAACACTATGGCTTGTTACCCCACATAAATGGCCTCTTCCTGCCATGCATCTTAACCTCGGTGGACGGTTCTGATCCACAGTGGCTGACACAGGTAGGTGACTAGTGGAGCTAGGCTCTTAGCAAAGAAGCTAAGGGAGGGCAAAACATGACGCTAAAATGCCAGCTTTATGAAGGCTCAATGTGTTTTTAAGGAAATGGTTGACAGAATAGAGGGTTATGTTGATGACCTCCTGCTGGAAGCAACTAAGGCCCAAGGTAAGTCAGGATTCAGAAGAATTAAAGGAACCGGGAGAGTAATCATTAAAGCACAATCCCAGGAACATACGTTAACAAGTATTGAGCAGATTTAGTCAGAATTCCCATTTTCAGGAACACATGCATGCTTATACCATGAAGTTCTTAAGTTTTCTACTACTTAGAAGTACCTACTCATCCCAGAAACAACAGGTGACCCAGGAGAACCTAGCCACAAGGAAAATTAAATTGGCAAAAATACTTGGGACCATTATAACACTCAACGCAGAATAATTCTACTTTCTCTAAAACCACCTCTCCTCATTTAGGGAGTGGATCCTGAGGGCTCTGAGGAAGGGGGCCAGGACCTCTCCACACCTCTCTCCTTTGTGCTCTTTAGACCCACACTGGCTGGACTGAAATGTGGTCACTTTCCACCAGCACCTAATTTAGCACTCTGGCACTTAATAAATATTTAACACTATCGAATGTACTTACAGGAAACAGCTTGGAAATGAATTGCCTAGTTTTCAAGCAGCTGCTTGGGAATTGTGCATTTTGCAAAAACTAAATTAACTTGTTAATAAAAAAAAATGATTCCATGCATTACATGATATTCTTTTCATGTTAGTTTCAAAGCCACATGACCTAGAAAATAGTTTCCTTACTAAGAGGAAATGACTCAATTTTTTTTTGTATTAAAATAATAGTGATATTCATCTGATCATTCAGCAAGTATTTGAGCACTTATCTTGTATGTCCTGTGCTGTTCTAGGCACTGGTAAACAAGGAGACAGGCTTTCCTAGTGTTTATATACTAATTAACAAAAGTAAATATACAAATAAATAGATATATAATGTGTACTATGAAGAAAAAATAGAAAAAGGGGATAGAGAGTGATGAGAGACACTATTTCACCAAGAGTAAAAAGTGTCTCAGAAGAGATGATATTTAAGTAAGCGATCGAAATGGAATGAGAGTGCAAGGCATATGAATATCTAGAGAGTACCGGGTAGATGGGTGGCCCTGTGGCAGGAACATCTTTGGCCATACTCAAGGAAGCTCATATATCTGGATGAGAGAGGAAGAAATGAGAGAAAATGATAGAGGTAGTAGGAAATCAGATTTTGCCAGGCTTTAAAGGCTATGGTAAGGACTTTGGATATCAGTCAAAGT
This sequence comes from Pteropus alecto, assembly GCF_000325575.1. Classification (NCBI taxonomy): domain Eukaryota; kingdom Metazoa; phylum Chordata; class Mammalia; order Chiroptera; family Pteropodidae; genus Pteropus; species Pteropus alecto. The sequence goes on from NW_006443124.1 coordinate 2,810,944, forward strand.
ATGAAAGAGTCACTGGAGGACTGTGAGCAAGGCATGATCAAATGGAACTTCAGATTACACACCCAAACAACTTTATTTTTTTCCAAACAACTTTAAAACCATCCAAGTAAAAAGTTCTGTTTCAAAAACTAACAACAACAATGACAAACTTCTGTTTCCAATCAAAGATGAACTAGATATTTAGGGAACCTCTACCAGTAAAAAATTGCACATCTAAAAGTATGTTGAACTGGCAGAAATGTAAGGAAATTCCTTGAGGCTAAAAATATGTCCAGAAGGATAAATAAGTACTGTAGTGGCATTTGTCATGGGATTATCTGTCAATTCATGGTGACCTAGAATCTTAATTTTAAAAGGTCTTTCATCTAAAAGATGGAGGCAAATGCTAAGACATAAGAAAAGTAGGATACTAGATCATGAGACTCATAGTTGGCACCTCATTGGTTAAAAAGCAAAAAACCATCCTACAAAGGGAGATTGTGAACTCTCGTATATCACTAATGGGAAAATAGTACAGTACTTTGGAAAACAGTTTGACAGTTTCTCAAAAAAGGTAAGCATATACTTCCTATATGATCCAGGAATTTACTCAATATCTACCCAAGAGAAATTAAATCATATGTTTACATCGAGATTTGTTCATAGCAGTCATTATGCATAATAGCCAAAAAGTGGAAACAACTCAAATATTCATCAACTGGAGAATGAATTTAACAAAATGTGGCATATCCATACAATGGAATACTACTCAACAATAAAAAGCAATAAACTACTGACACAATGGCATTTATGAATATCAAAAACATCATGCTAACTAAAATAAGTAATGTACAAAAGATGAAATACCATACGATTTCATTTATATTAAATTCTGGAAAAGGTAAAGCTATTGGGGCAGAAAAGAGATATATAATGGTTACTTGGGGCAGGGATTGAACACAAAGAGCTGTAAGAATTTTGGGGGGGGGGGTAATCCAAGTATTCTAAAGCACATTGTAGTGTTGTTCGCATGACTGAACACATTCATCTAAACTCATTGAACTTTACACTTAAAAATGGATGCATTTGTTGCATTTAAATTACACAATAAAGCTATAATGATTAGGAGAATCATTATAATATGATAAAATATTATAAACTACATTGTGTTAACAAATTTGAAGATGTATATAAAATGGACTAAAAATTGTCAAAACCAATCCTAGAAAAAATAGAAAACTTGAATGATCCTATCACTGTAAACAAAAATCAATCAGTAGTTACAAATCTTTCTTAAAGAGTACATAGGATCCAGACAGTTTTACAGGTGAGTTCTATCAAACATTCAAGGAATGGACAATTTCAACCTTAAACAAACTATTCAGATTATAAGGGAAGGTAGGGTAGGACAGGAGATACTCTCCAATTTTTTTTAGAGGCTTATATAACTATCATAGAGAAAACAGACAAAATAGGAGAAAAGAAATTACCTTCCAATCTCATTTACTAATATAGATACAAAAAATCCTAAGCAATATATTAGCAAACCAAATTAAGAAGTGTATGACAAAATATAACTCATAACTTGGATTTGAGGCTTATTCCCAAAATGCAAATTTAGTTCAAATTTACAAAAATCTATTAACGTGGTTTGCCACATCATTGAGCGAAAGGAGAAAAATACATGGGATCATTGCAATAAATGAGAAAAAGTTTCAATAAAATTTAATGAGCATCCATGATAAAATATCTCGGTAAACTAGGAGTACAAAGGAACAATCTTAACCTGATGAATGATATCTTTAGAAAACCTGGAGCCACCATCATATTCAATAGAGAAATACTACAAGCATTCCTGTTAAAATCGGGATCATGCCCTCTATCACCAATTGTATTCAATAATGTATTGGGCATCCTAGCCAGAATAGCAAGAAGAAAAAAATAAATAAAACATATAAGCATTCAAAAGTAAGAACTAAAATTCACAATTGATGTAAGTATCTATATAGCACAGAAACATCTACAAATTCTTATAATTAACAAGAGTTTAATAGCCATATTGCTGAATATAAGATAAATATACAAATGTCAATTATAAATCTAGTTACCAGCCATAAACAAGTATAAAATTTATATTTTTAAAAGATACCAGTGAGGCTGGAGGCATCACTCTGCCTGACTTCAAATTATACTACAAAGCAACAGTAATCAAAATGGCATGCCATTGGCAGAAAAACAGACACATGGACCAGTGGAACAGAATTGAGAGTTCAGAACTAAACCCATATTTATATGGGCAAATAATTTTCGACAAAAAAAGCCGAAACATACAGCGGAGAAAGGAAAGTCTCTTCAATAAATGGTGCTGGGAAAACTGGAAAGCCACCTGCAAAAGAATGAAACTAAACTGTTTTCTATCACTACACACCAAAATTAACTCAAAATGAACCAAGGACCTGAATATAAGACCTAAAACAATAAAATGCATAGAAGAAAACAGAGAAACTAAACTCGAGGACCTTGGACTTAAAGAGAATTTTATGAATTTGACCTCAAAGGCAAGAGAAGTAGAAGCAGAAATAAATGAATGGGACTACATCAAACCAAAAAGCTTCTGCTCAACAAAAGAAACTGTCAACAAGGTAAAGAGACAACCATCTGAACTGGAAAATATATTTGCCAGCAATGCCTCCGATATCCAAAATATACAAAGGGCCTAAAATTCAAAATATATAAAGAATTCATACAACTCAATAACAACAACAACAACAAAACAAACAATCCAATCAAAAAAGGAGCAGAGAACCTGAACAGACACCTCTCCCTGGAGGACATACAAATGGCCAACAAATATTTGAAAAGATGCTCAAGAACGCTAGCTATTAGAGAAATGCAGATCAAAACCACAATGAGATACCATCTCACACCTGTTAGGATAGCTATCATTAACAGGACAAGTAATAACAAATACTGGAAAGGATACAGAGAAAAAGGAATCCTCATACACTGCTGATGGGACTGCAAATTGGTACAGCCACTATGGAAAATGTATGGAGGTTCCTCAAAAAACTAAAAATTGATCTACTATATGATCCAGCAATCCCTCTACTGGATATTCACCCCAAAGACTTGAAAACCCATATCTGGAAAGATATTTGCATACCGATGTTCATAGCAGCATTATTCATGGTGGCCAGGACATGGAAGCAACTGAAGTGTCCTATGATAGAACTGCCTTTTGCAACAACATGGGTGGACCTCGAGATAATCATGCTAAGTGAAATAAGCCAGACAAAGAAAGTTGAAAACCACATAATATCACTTAGATGTGGGATTTACATATAAACCTAAAAGCAACAAATGAACAGGACAAACAAACAGAGACTCATAGACATGGACAATAGACTAGTGGTTACCAGAGGGTAGAAGGTGTGGGGAGGAGAGAGGTAAATGGGGTAAAGGGAGTCAAATATGTGATGACAGAAAGAAATCTAACTATGGGAGGTGAACACACAGTATATATATATAATGCCTTACTGTTTAAATTTTTTAAAAAGATACCTCTGTAATAGCTACTAAAATATAAGATATTGTGGAACAAAATGCTACAAAAGATATATAAAGCTTTTTGTAGAAAATTATAAAACCTATTTAAAGGATATTTATTAAGTGCCAGCACTCTGCTAGGTAGTGGAAAATCAATGGCTAGTAAGACAAAGTGCTCCTACTTTCCAATGCTGAGAGAAACTGTGCCCACGAAAAATGAATGCCAGACTGCAGGGCAAGTGCAATGGAGGTGAGTTTTGATACAATGACAGGGATGATGCATGTTTGAGAGGGTCAGAAAAGGATCATTTAAAGTTGGAGACACTTGTGCTTACTCTCGAGGATGAGTAGGGGATTTTCCAGGAGACCAGGGAGCAATAGGGAATAAGCAATGCTTGCAAAGCAGAGGGAACAAGATGGAAATAGAAAATGGCATGGGATTTTCAAAGCACCCTACCCTCCACAGCCATACAAGCTCAACAGGAATTAGCTGAAAATGCCATCAATCGCCCCACTCCAGACCTCCTGGACTGTTGCATCCATCCCATCCTGCCTCTTCCCTTCATCTCTGTCTATTAACTGTTTCCTGGACCTGAAGGCCCA
>NW_006443124.1:2815084-2824179 GCF_000325575.1 Pteropus alecto
TTCCCTACTCCCTCCCTACCCCACTGTGGTCCATCTCTCCCCTCTCTTCTGATACTACCTTATATCTCCAATTTTAATGGAAGGCCAGCTGCATTCTTCTGTTTGCCAAACAGCAGTTGAAGTATTTCTACTAGTTTTGCACACTATCAAGTTGCTAATTGAGTGGGCATACCACATATGTATTTCAGATAGATTGTCATCTCTCAGTGTAGATTGGCTTCTTCAGAGCTGTTCCTTGCAGTACATTGTGATCTGAAGGAAATCTGCATTGTTGTCGGTTTTGTTTTAGTGCATGACATCACAGTGAATGACCTTCGTCTAACCCACAGGGAGACCAAGAGACAAAATCTGTAACTCTTGGCCTCGCAGATAAACTCCACCCTGTGTGCTTCAAAACAATATGAATTTCCCACTCTCTCTCACCTCACTCTCCTCTCTAATTAAAATCCCCTGTGTGAGAATGCAAACAAGTTATGGACTCCTGGGCTGCATTCTGCTGGTTACAATGCTAGTTTGCACGTCAGCTTCCTAAACCTGTGCACCACAAAGCAGGCTCATCAGGTCGTGCATGGAAATAAGATCTGATATTTCTCTGCTGTAAAAGTTCTACATTATTTTTGAAAGTTAATTTTGTTCAGTTCATTACTTACTCTCTCCTTCAGGTTCAGAGTATGGAAGTAGGGCATAGTAGGGAGAACACTGGACTTGAAGTTCCCAGGAAAATACTGCTGGGGAAATCTCTCAGGTCTTTAGAGCCTCAGTTTCTCATCTTCAAGGAGGTAATAACATCACTTTCCAGACCTGTGTTATTTGGCTGTTGGGAGAATCAAATGGGCCAGTGGCCATGTCAACAGTTTGAGAAGTATACTCCATCCCAATGCCACGTGCTGTCGTTATCACTAAGAGTGACCAACATGAGCCGGTAAACATCTTCCTTCTTGTGAGCATACATCCTTTGAAGCTACTGTTATTTGCATGAAAAGAATCAGCTCTCATGAGGCATGGCCAGAAAGTTCACTAAGGACATCATTGTTTTTAGACAGCTAAGATTAATCCACATGAGTGGAATTTGTCATCTTTCAACACCTTTCAGCATCACCCAAAAGTATATATCTTTTTTTATTGAGATATAACTGAGTGTAACACTGTATGAGTTTAATGTATATAACATGTTGATTTGATAGATTTAAATTTGCAATATGATAACCACTGTAGCTTTGGCTAATAGCTCTGTCACACCACATAATTATTTCTTTTTGTGGTGAGAGCATTTAAAATCTAGTCTCTTAGCAGCTTTCAGATATTTAATACTGTGTTGTTAACTGTGATCACAATGCGGTGAATTAGAGCTCCAGAACTTATTCATCTTCTAACTGCAAGTTTGTGCCCTCTGACCGACGTCTCCCTAATTCCTCCACACCCCAACCCCTGATAACCGCCATTCTACTTTCTGTTTCTACAAATTTGGCCTTTCAGATTCCACATGTAAGTAATATCATGCAATATTTTTCTTTCTCTGACTTCTCACTTAGCATAATGGCCTCAGAGTCCATCCCTGTTGTCATAAATGACAGGATTTCCTTCTTTCTCACGGCTGAATAATATTCCTCTGTGTGCGTGTGTGTATCCGTCTTCTTTATCCATTCGTCTTTTGATAGATGCTTAGGTTGTTTTTATATATTGGCTATTGTGAAAATGCTGCAATAAACGAAGTCCTGATATCTTTTTGATATCATATTTTCTTTTCCTTTGGATATATACCCAGAAGTGAGATTGCTAGGTCATAGGGTAGTTTTATTTTTAACTTTTGAGAAAACTTCATAGTGTTTTCCTTAGAGGCTGCACCAATTTACATTTCCACCAACAGTGCTCAACAGTTGCTTTATCTCCACACCTACACACTTATGTTTTGTCTTTTTGATGATAGCCGTTCTAACAGGTGTGAAATAGAATCTCACTGTGGTTTTGATTTGTATTTCCCTGATAATTGAGCATCTTTTCATATACCTGTTGGCCATTTGTATGTCTTTGAACAAATGTCAATCAGTTCCTCTACCCATTTTTTAATTGATTTTTGGGGGGTTTTTTGTTATTGAACTGTAAGAATTCTTTATATGTTTTTCATTTTTAACTCCTTGTCAGATATATGATTTGCCAATATTTTCTCCCATTCTGTAGGTTGCCTTTTTATTGTTTCTTTTGCTGTGCAGAATCTTTTTAGTTTGATTTAGTCCCACTTGTTAATTTTTGCTTTTGTTGCTTGTGCTTTTGGTGTCATGTCAAAAAAATTATTGCCAAGATTAATGTCAAGAAATTTTTTTCTACCTTTTCTTCTAGGAGTTATATAGTTTCAGGTCTTATATTTAAGTTTTTAATCTATTTCAAGATCATTTTGGGGAGTTTATAAAATAGGGGTCCAATTTATTTTTTCTGCATGTGGTTATTCAGTTTTCCCAACATGGTTTATTGAAGAAACTATTTTATTCCCCATTGACTATTCTTGTCTCCCTTGTCATACATTAGTTGACCATACGAGGGTTTGTGGACTATCTATTCTGTTCTATTGGTCTATGTGTCTGTTTTTATGCCACTACCACACTATTTTGATGACTATAGCTTTGAAGTACAGTTTGAAATCAGGAACTGTGATGCCTCCAGGTTTTTTCTTCTTAATTGAGTACAGAAAGAACATACTCCAACATAATAAAGACCATATATGACAGACCCACAGCTAACAATGTTAAAAAATTGAAACCCTTTCCTCTAAGATCAGGTACAAGATAAGGGTACTCACTATTCCTATCTTTATTCAACATAATGCTGGAAGTCCTAGCTAGAGCAGTCAGGCAAGACAAATAAAAGGCCCCCAAAGCAGAAAGGGAAAGTAAGGTTGTCTTTATTTGCAGATAATATGATCTTATATAGAGAAAGTCCTAAAGACTCAATCAAAAAAAAAAAATGGGGGTAATCGATAAATTCAGTAAAGCTGCAGAATACAAAATCAGCATAGAAAAATCAATTGCATTTCTGTAAACTAACAACAAAATGCCTGGAAAAAAAAAAAAAAGAGTTCCATTCATGGTAGCATAAAAAAAAAAAAACCAATAAAATACTTAGGAATAAATTTAACCAAGAAAGTTAAATTCTATATAATAAAAACTACAAGACTTCAATGAAAGAAATTGAAGAAGACACAAATAGAAAGATATCTTGTGTTCGTGAATTGGTAGAATTAATATTGTTAAAATGTGCATACTATAGAAAAGCCACTTGTAGAGTCAATGTAGTCCCTATCAATGACATTTTTTACAGAAATAGAAAAAACAGTCCATAAATTTGTGTGGAACCACAAAAGACCTTGAATAGCCAAAACAATCCTAAAAAAGAAGAACTAAAAGTTTATCTTTTAAGAGATAATCATTGCCTTAAATAAAAATAATTATATTTTTATTGGTTCCATTATCTGGTGGCACTGGTTTCAGAATGCATCATCTGTATATTTCCATGATTCACTTAAACTGAAAGATTATTCAATAGTTCCCTAGCTGCTAATAGTTGTTAAGAACCCCTTCTCAGTCAACACTTGTCTTACAACACTTGTCTTTCTTCCATTGCCTGTTAAATATCTGGCATTTGGAGATATCATCCCCCAACTCTCTACTAATATATTCCTTCATCACGCATTCAGGGAGTGAAATACTATGCAGCTTTTTTAAATTAAATTTATTGGGGTGACATTGGTTAATAAAACTATATAGGTTTAAAATATACAATTCAATAATACAGCATCTGTATATTGCATTGTGTGTTCACTACTGAAAATCAAATCTCCTTTCGTCACCATATTTTTAATCCCCTTTACCCTTATCTACCTCCCTCCCTTCCTGCTTTCTCTCTGGTAACCGCTAAACTGTTGTCTGTGTCGTCAGTCAGTTTTTGTTTGTTTGTCTTGTTCATTCGTTGCTTTCAGTTTTATATACCACATGTAAGTGCAGTCATATGGTTCTCAACTTTTTCTGTCTGACTTATTTCACTTAGCATCATAATCTTAAGATCTGTCCGTATTGTTGCAAATGGCAGTATTTCATCTTTTCTTATGACTAATAGTCCATTGTATATATCTACCACATCTTCTATATCCAATCATCTATTGAAGGGCACTTTGGTTGTTTCCATGTCTGCAGTCTTTTAAAATGAGATTGAAACTCTTTATTAACTATGGTGAATTTACTCTATGGTTAAATGTTAAATGTTAATTGAAAGAAATAATATATGTCGAAGTAGCAGTGTGGTGTGTTCTCATTCTTGTAACAGAAAATGTAAGCATGTATTATCACATAGCTAAAGATCTGGATGGAGGCAACCTAGGGTAGTGATGAAGCACATAGACTTTAGTGTTGGAGCGACTTGGGTTCAAATCCATTCTCTGCGTGACAGGATGACCTTGTGCAGGCTGTTGAGAATCAATCTCAGTCTCATTTTTTTTAAGGAAATGATAATGGAATTTGCCTCCTGAGCTTATTAGGAAAATTAAATGGGTAAAGTGTGTAAAGTAATTAGCATAATGCCTGCCTCACAATATGTAATCTATAAATGATAGCCATTATTATTACAATAGAGGAAAAGATAGAAAAAATGTCAATAGCTATTATCTCTGGGTTTAGTCTTAATGATTTTTATGGACTTCTTTAGGCCCCATACCCACCTTAGTCAATCATTCTAATGTGTTAACATGCATTTTTTTATATATGCATATTGCAACATAGGTGTCATTTTATAATATACTTTTAAATTATGTGAAACTATCACATTATATAGCTCATTGATACTACTTTTTTCACTGAGCACTGTTTTTAAGATCCATCCCTATTGCTGTGTTTACATCTAATTCATTCTTTCTAAATGCTGCTTAGTACTTCAGAGTGCTCATCCTCAACATCTCATCTAACTACTATCTCAGCATTGGACTCATAGATTACGTTCTGCTCTCCTCCACTACAAACAGCATTGTAGTAAGTCTCCTCTTGTAAATCCTCTTAAAGATGCATGCAAGATTTTCTTTGAAATATATACCCAGGCATGGAATTGCTGGGTTTGGGGTATGTATATTTTTAATTTAACGAAATGATGCCAGATGCTCTCCAGAAAGGCTGCAGTGGTCCATCAGTAATGATGAGATTCTTCTAGCCCACATCCCCACCAAGACTTGGCCTTATTCATCTTTCTAACTTTTATCAGTCTAATAAATATAAAGAGATAATTCATTGTTGTTTTAATTTACATTCTTCGGATTACTAATGATCTGAGGTATAACTTCTCTTCACACCTCTAGCAGTAATTCAAGTTTCCTCATATAAGTTTCCTATTGGTATCTTTTGCCCATTTTTCTTTTGAGGTTGCCACCTTCCTCATTGACTTGCAGAGATTACCTGTGTTATTCATTTAGCTCTTATGGGTTTTAGACATTTCCAGTATTTTTTTTCATATTGCCATCTGTGTAATTTGTCCATGGTGTCTTTTCTGAACAGAAAGCCTTTGTGTTGATGGACTTAAAGTCATCAGTACCTGGCCTTATGATTTGTGTTTTTGAAATGTTGTTTAAAAGGCTTTTCCCTGCTCTTAGGTCACTGAGATATTCTCTCTACATCATGCTCCATTTACTTTATAGTAGTACATTTTCTTCTTAGGTCTTTAATCCATGTAGAGTCCTCATTTATATGTTATGTGAGACAATGATCCAGTTTTATTTCTCTCTCTATAGTGAGTCGATTTTCCCAATGTAAGTTTCTAGGTACTGATTTGTGATATCCTTTTCATCATATTTAAGTTTCCATATATACATCTAGGTCATTGTCTAGCTCTCTGTCCTATTTTATTGGCCTACTTGTTTGTTGCACAAATGCATCACTGTTTTTGTTACTATGCTTTGTCATGTGTTTAAATATCCAGTAGAACAAATTCCCTTTCTATTCATGTTTTTTAAGCTTGACTTAGCCATTCATAAACTTTTTTCCTCCAAATACATTTTAAAATAAGTTATCATGTTCCTTAAAAAGAATCTAAGTAGAATTTTTATCGTATTGTATTGAATTTATAGGTTAAATGGGAGAATTGATGTCTTTATAGTATAATATTAAGTTGTCTCATCCAAAAACATAGAATTTTCTTCACTTATTCAGATCATCTTTTATGTTCTTTATTAATATTTTTAAAAGTTTTTTCTTCCTCTGCAGATACTTTGTATATTACTTTATTAATATAATTAATCAACTCCTAGATATTTAATAAATTTCTTAGTTGTGAGAATACTACATTATTATTTATCATGTTTTCTGATTGGCCGTTGCTAGTACTAAAAAAAGGTTGATCTTTTATGTAACAATCTTAGTTCTTGTACTTGTTCTAATAGCGTATCTTTTGATTCAGTTGGTCTTTCTAGATAAATGATCATATCATGTGCAAATGAAGACAGTTCTATATTAGTTAGTTAGGGAAATTTTTTGCTATTTCTAGTGCTAAGAATTGATCATAAATTTATGTTGAACTTTATCAGATTTTTTTTATTTTGACTATCATTACACAATTTTTTCTCCATTAGTCTGTTAATACATTAATATATATATAAATTTTCTCTGATGAACCATCCTGTATATCTAAGATAAACTCTACTTAATCTTGATGTGTTATTTTTAAATCTGTAGTTGCACTAGCTAATATTTTATTTCGGATTTTCGAATCCCTGTTAATAAGTAAAATCAGCCTATTGTTTTAATTTATGTGTTGCCCTCATCTAATTTTTGAAATAAGGTTATGCTAGCATATGTAAAATGATATATATAAATTTTGCCCTTTTTCTATTTTCCAAAAACTTCTATGAGATAAAAATTAATATTTCTTAAAAAGTTGGTAGAACTTTCCAGTAAAACCATCCGGTTCTGGAGTTTTGTTTTGTGGTTTTTTTTTTTTTTTAATTTTGTTTTTTTAATGGTGACATTGGTTAATGAAATCCAATAAGTTTCAGCTGTACACATTAACAGTAAGGCATTTATATATTTACACTGTAAGTTCACCTCCCTGGAGTTTTTTGAGAAAGACAGGTCTCTGTTTATCATTTCAAATTATTTAATACACATCAATGTAATCGAATTCTATATTTCTCATCTATACTACTTTGCTTATCTGTTTTACTTTTCTCTTTTTTAGAAATTTATCCATTTTAACTAGGTCTTCAAACTTATTAGGCTATAGTTGATCATAAAATATATTATTATGATGGAAAAAATATGCCAATATATTAGGAATTATCCCCAAGCATAAGCTTAAGGATAATTCCTATGTTTAAATATTTTATATGTTCTTTTCATTATAGTCTGAATGTTTTATACAGATAAGCTATTACTTTTCCATAATCAGAAACAACTTATGATATTTCTGTTTTGCATCAAAATTAATCCATAAAACTTACCTAATTTCAGAAGGTATTTTCAAACTCCAATACCCTATTAGGTGAATCCTCAGGCAAACTTGCTTTCTCAGGTACTAAATTCATCTGTAAATAAGTAGAGCCCTTCCAAGGGGGAAATTATAATTCGTACATTGTCTTGAATTTTTCTGTGTACTTTCAGTACTTTACAAATAATAATAATTAACAGACACTATCTGGCTCTCTTGGGTTTATAACAATTTATGTAAAAGGACATTTTAACATAGCCAGCCATGGGTACATTTTCTTTATTTGCAATTGAACTCTCAAAACATCAATCATTTGTTCTTTTTACTGCCTTTACTCTACACTCAACTATGGTTTTTATCAAACAGTGTATATTTCACTTAAGGCCTCAAAAATATACCAAGTTTTTCTTGGTATTTTGTGATGAGTGGTGCCTTACTTCTGTTTGGTCTTTAATGTATGTTGTGTGTGGGTCCTGAGGATTCAATGAAGCTATTTTCTTTTGAAAAAATGTCAGATAACACAAATTAAATCCAATAATTGAAGAGACACAGACAAATGGATTCACCTAGTTCACATATATTTTTAAACAAATGAAAGAGAATGTGCGTGTATAAGGAGGGATCTTTACCATCCTCCTCTTTAATTAAATGTCTTTGACCCTCTATGTATAAAGATTACACACACACACACACACACACACACACACACGTACACATATGCACACACACACATATATCCACTCCAGAGTAATTCATTCTTCACCCCTTGCCCTTTGTCTTGCAGTCATACTGAAATAATTCGAGGTGCATCAGTACTTTTTCTTGACACCAACAAAAGCGACCACAGGATCCTGGAGTGAATTATTTGAGAGGGGCTAGAAACCACAAAAAAAAAAAAAAAGAAAGAAAAGATGTTCATTCATAGAGCTCTCTACCCTCATCTTCAAAAAGAGGAGAGCATAGTTTGGAAACATGGCACACATGGCAGATGTTCCTGCCTCATCTTTAGATGGATGTACAAGAATATTAAGGGAGAAAGAGTCTGAAGGCACAGACCCAGGTTCTCTCAACTCTTGTCTGTGTGACCATGGCCGAGATATTCAACCTCTCTAGCTTGAGTTTCCTAATCTACAAAATGAGGATGATAACAGCACCTAACTCACATGGTTGACATAAGGATTAAGTGAGATGACATATTAAAACACCATATTTCTAAGTTACATATATAGGTATAGTATATAGCTATGTATGTAACTTTTGTTTGTCTATTTCCCCACTAAACTGTTAGCTTCATCAGGGCAAGGAGCTTTGTTGGTTTTGTTTGCTATTATATCTCCAGCAACTAAAATAGTGCCAAGGACATAGCAGATCCTTAACAAAAACAACATTAATGCTGAGTGAAAAGTGTTTATCTTAGTAACCAGAACATATCTAGTATATGCTTAATAGTACTATAGTGATGGTGATTATGGGCAGTAGGTGTGGTTGTGGTGCTGGTGATGGTGGAGGCAGCTATGGTGGTGATGTGGGTGGTAGTTGTGATGGTAGAAAACTGATAGCAAAGTGCAGTGGTTGAGAGAGAGGCCCCGGGAAACAGGCTGCATGTGCTGAGTCCTGAAACATTAGTTAAGGACTGTAACCTG
>NW_006443124.1:2824238-2850701 GCF_000325575.1 Pteropus alecto
GATTAAATCAATTAATATTTTAAGCATACTTAGAATAGTGCTGGCCATTATCAACATTGTTACTACCACATCTATTACTTACATAATTGGTCAGTAACGGCCATTATGTACTATAATTTTAAAGGAATGCATTCAGGGAAACCACCTCAACAGTAAGGTGCTATGTGAAAGACCGATTAGAAAAATCTTCAAAAGGATGGAAGATACAATTATAAATGATGAGTAAATAAATATAAGAATTTGTCTACCTAACAAGTAATCAAAGAATGGTAATAAAAACATTGAAGAAACACATGTGATCCATTAGAATAGCAAAAATGAAAATAGTGATAGCATCCAATATCTCCAAGGGGTTGAAGCAACAGGCACTTTTGTACGTAACTGGTGGAAGTGTAAATTGGGACATTTCTGGAGGCCAATTTGTCAATATATGTCAATATTCTGGAAATCCCATTGGCCCAGAAACACCAGTTTTAATACTTTAGCCTAAAGAAATAATCAGAACAGTGTTTTATAATACATGTGTCTATGCATGAAGTAGAACCATACATTGTATGTAATAGTAAACATTAGAATTTGCATCTGTATAGGAACTAGTTAAGTAAAATATTTTTATCCATACAATAGAATATTTTTTCAGTCATTATAAATGATCCGTATTTGTTGACTTGGAAGGCTGTTTGTGTTGGGTTGTGAAAAAAAAAATCACATTATAAGACAATTGGTAGTATGATTACATTTTGTTTTTTAGAATGTATGTTTATACATATTGATAAAAGCCTAGAAAGATATATCAAATGTTAAGAGTTAATGTTAACAGTCATTACCTCTGGGTTACAAAATTACAGATGACTTTCATTTTCTTCTCTACATTTACTTGTATTTTCTGAAACTTTTACAATAAGTATCTATTACTTTTATAATGGAGGGAGAAAGCAGTCAAAAGGTTATTTCCATATTGTAATTGATCAAGTGTCTGACTAATTTGATCACCGAGGTTACCCAAATTAAAAAATTCTAACCCCAGACTCAATTCTATCATCTGAAACAGTAGCAGTTAACAACTAGTAACCATTTAGTTACCATTTTTGTGACCAATAGTCTTTACTCTGACCCAGACAGGGAGTTGTGGTGGGATCTCCCAGTGCATTTAGTGCAATGACTCATCTAAAATAATGGCAAACCATTTGAGAGCATGCACAGTCAAAGTCTGGACAGGGCCAGAATGATCTGAGCACCTTCAGAGGAGGTCAAAAAAACCAAATATATTCTGCCACGGGGATAAACTGGCAAAAGGGCGCCCTGTGTCTTTTCTGCAGGTTCCACCTTCATTAACACCTCCTCTCTCTTGATATGTTGTATCTGTTCATTTGTTTGTTTCATCCAGTGGTTTTCAAACTTTGATGCATCAGACTCACCTAGAAGGCTTGATAAAACAGATTGTGGGCCACTCCCCTAAAGGTTCTGATAGATCTGAGGTAGCCTGGAGAATTTGCATTTGTAACAAGTTCCCAGCTGATGCTAATGCTGATGGTCCAAAGACCACGCTTTGAGAAAACGGGAATGACCAGCCTATATATCACTAATGTAGCCACATGTATCATTCCCTTTTAAAAATCACTTTATTGCTAGAACAAAACTAAAATAATAAATTAAATTCAAGGTTTAAATTGCCCATAGTCTCAGTTCCCAATAAATCAGTTTTCATTTGTTTCTACTCCCTTCTGAACCTTGTCCATGAAGACATTCATTTTTTTATATTTGTAGTAATCATAGAAAAAAGTATGAAAAATTATAAATTTCTTCATATTTTTGAAAGATATGTTCTCCTTATCTCCTCCAGCTAACCATTGACAACCTGATTCTGACATAAATTCTTCCACAGCTTTCTCTGTGCTCATACAAACATGTATGAGAGATAGTGTAGAAACCTGGTCAGGAGCTCTGGATGAATCTGGGTTAAAATTCTGGCTCAGCTCTTAGCAACTGTATGTCCCCAGGCATCACTAAGCCTTAGAATTTTTTTACTGTAGGATCAGAATAATAATATATCCCTCGGGTCGTTGTGATATTTAGATTAGTTAACATATGGGTAGCACTTAGCCCAGTCTCTGACTTCAAACAGATAATGAATATAAACCATTGTTATTGGTGCACACTGGAGAGGGGTTACATACATTTCTCTGCACCTTGCTGTCCTTGCGGCACTGACATTCCTCCAGGTGAAGGAACAGAGCTCTAACTAACTCTAATAGTCAGATAATTTTCTGCAATAGCGTAGATGCATCCCTACCTGGTGAGCCATTCTCCTGGTGATGGACATTCAGGTTAGTTCCAGATTTTTACTAATACAAATCCTGCAGCAATGGCAAAGACAAGGAATCCTTGTCCCCCTCAGCACTTCAAGGCAGTCAGTTCTACCTTTCTTTTACCCTTTTGCACAGAAACTGCCCCTTTCCCCAGATCCTTCCTCAGACATGGGTTTCCTCCCCGGTCCACCTCCACTTGCCTGCTCTGTTCCTCAGTCTTTTCCCTGTCAGGCTGGCCAAGCCAAGCCAGAAACCCACAGAGACTTGAGGAGGACTAGCGGGCAGTTGAGGGGCTGAAGCCAGAGCCCCTGAAGTCGTACTGTTGCCATAATTCCTGGGTTGGAGATTAAGGCAAAACCAGTAAAACATGCCAAGAAGCCATTTTAATTGTGACGAGGGAACAAAAAACAGCCAAGCAATCGATTTCTGGATGTACCCCAGATGCTTCACCTCCAGAACAACTCTGACAGGGACACCAGCTGCAGATTTAGCCTGTTTTAGGAATTAGCCCCTAATCATACCTAGTATTGGCAGAGTGACTTATGCATTCTCAGAAGAATCTCTTGGCTCTATTATGTCGTTATGGGTTTTCCTGCCGAGTTAAGTGACCCCCATGGCTCAGATCAACAGAACTCTGATTTAGCTGTGCTGTTCAGGTTTGCTGATATACTGCATCCAGCCACCTGTGAGCCAGGTGTTATGTGTTGTAAGGTAGTTTAAAATGTTCCCTTAAAATTCTCATGAGCTCATCCAGATCCCATTAGATATGGGAACTAACAGTTAAGGAATGTATATGTACCCAGCATTGTTCAAATGTCACTTAGTCCTCACTGAAACCCAGGAATTGTTATCCCCATTTTGCAGATAAGGCCACTAACGCTCAGGGAGGTGAAGCAAATTGTCCAAGGTCACTTAGCTAGTCAAGAGTAGAGCTGAAATTTAAGCCCAAGTCCATGTGAATAAAAATCTGCATCCTCTCCACCACAAACACAACTAAATCATCAAAGCTTAAACTTTAGAACAAACAAAAACTATTTCTGAAACATAATCAGGAAAAAGCCACTTTCCGATAGTTGACTAGGATGTGTTTGTGTACCAAACCTATTTAACAATTCTATCAAACCAGAAGCCAAATGACTTCTTGTGCTGCTATCCAAGCAGTTAGGTGTAAAAATGATGCTGTGATGACGGTGGCGGCAATTACCTTTCATCCACTGAGCACTCGCTCTGTGCCAAGCACTATGCTCACCTCTTTCCATTCTCACCCTGACCCTTTTTCATTCTCAAAGCGAGCCAAGCGTTGTGTGTTGTAAGGCACATACACACAAAAAATCTTGCCAAGGTGTCCAAGTGTGCACAGCTAGGACACAGCCAACCTGAGATTTGGCCTCAGGCCCCTGGCTCCAGAGCCTGTGCTCAGAACCACATCTCTGCACTTCATCTCACATTGGGTACTGGTAAAAGAAAGCAGACGTTGGAAATATTCCACAAACTTCCACCGCACTGATGGCCATTCTTAGATTTATGTATTTTATCCTGCAAGGCTCAGACATATTTAGACACTTTAAGCTAATCATTACCTGTCACAATTTATCTGGGCTGTTTATTGTCAGCAAGTGCATGTAGACTTCAGGACCCAATTGCCCTCTGCTTTACATCATTTTTTTTTTCTATTGTACAGTCATAATATTAATAGGTGATCTCTATTGCTAGCAGAAGGTCATTTTTGTGGAGTTGATGATAATATAGGTACTTGGCCTAAATGAACTGGATAATTGCCTCAATCTTTTCAATAATTTGCCATCACAGGCTCTCACACAGCAAACATCAGTCATGGCTAAGATGACACTGTGACCTCCAAGAAAGCAAGTAAGAGCAGAACTGAATTTTGTGGTCAGGACCACAAAATCTCTGACCCTGAATTTTAGATCTCTGCCCAAGAATTGCCTCTCCTGACTGAAGCAGAGCTGCCCACTTGGTTACCCAACTCCTCACTTCACTATCAAAGGTCATTATTATAGTGACGTGTGCCTGCTCTGTGCCAGCCAAGTTGGCGAGCGCAGCACATACCAATGGCATGGCGTTTCTGCTTGACTTGACAGCAGACTTTTATACAAGTGGAATTGTAAGTTCTCATTAGCTAAAGCTACACACAGTATCACCTCCTTTCTTGCTAGAATCAGTGTGAGAGCCAGCTGCTGAGTCCAATGAGCATCACTTTTAGCTGGCAATTAGGGAACTGCCCCTACACTAAGGTGAGCTAGCTCTTCCTAATTCTGCCTTTGGCCAACCCGTATTCCAAGGCACTCTCTGCCTCAGGAGTAAGCAGGGATGGAGGAGAAGAAAGGTCACATACGTGTGGAAACCCACCGTATATGCTAGTCCCCTCTTGGAGAGTCACAGTGGGGATTAACATGTCAAAGGCTCTGAAGCGTCCTACAGTATAGACACATATTAACTGTGTTTCTCCCAGTGTTTTCCAGCCTGACTTGAGTACCCAGCTCTTTTTGAGGAGCAGAGTTCCATACAGCTGTAAAGGCACATTCTCCCATGCGGCCATGGCCCCTGGACTCTAGGGTGATGAAAATTAAGAAGACAGCATGCAGAGGCCAGTGGAATAGTAAGGGATTCCATTGACTTCATGGCGCCCCACTCCCTTCCGAAAGTCCCAGAACAACCTGACCCAGAAAAGTTTTCCCAAAGCTCCAGAATGAGAACAACTGCCCAAAATCCCATCCACCAACTCCAACCCACTAATAACGTTCACCACGACATCCTACATTGTTCCGAATTGGGGGAGAAGGAAGAGATGCTTCTCAAGAGACAACAACTTTGTCCTGTTAGGTTAGGTTTTAATCTTGCATGGAGGCCATGGCAAGACTCCTTTGAACCTTTACTAGATTTCAAAATCCTGACTTTTTATGTAGATGACAGCATATATTCTTTATCTCTCTCACTCTTATTTACTGAGGCATGAAACTAAGCTATAAAGTCTAAAGTCATAATTGTTTAAGAGAAATATTACAATGCCAGTAAAAGAAAGGAAAGCTGCTGGAGCCATTTAGAATTATCCTGGCAAAGATTAAAGATGCAAGGGAAGTTTGAGAGTTTTCTGCTCCCTCTGAGTTCACTGCTAATTCAGTTTCAGTCTCTGACTTCTGTATGATTGATAGGAGAACTCAGCAATACCCTTTGACACCTGACAGAGCGTTAGTGCTCTAAAAAAAAAAAAAAAAAAAAAAAAACCCAGTTTGGGAAATGTTATCACCTTATTCAGTCCTTTTTTAAAGGCAGAATTCTACGAATTTCACAAGTAAGACACATGACTCATTTCTCCTTTTAAAAAATTGCAAGTAAAGCTAAGGTTCCCTTTAACCAATATGTTCAATCCCAGTCCCTTCCCCCTCCTCCCAGAGATAATAAGAGTGTTTTGTCCCGTACTTGTACATACACACCACAAGCACGCACACCTGTGCACACACGCATATGTGTAATTCATATGAAATACATAATATGATTTGGGTTTTTTTTTTTTTTAACATCAATGATATCATACTATTTTGCAACGTGCTTTTTTTTTTTTTTTCGTGCAAAATGTGCTTGGAATAGCTACCCTATTGATATATATCTAGTCATTCTTTTCAAACGCTGTGTGGCATCTCCTCGGTTTTCCCAGCCCGAGCAGGGGATTGCTAGGGTAGACCTAGAGATGTTACTGCTGGATCACAGGGTACATTTTCATTTTCAAATGATGCTGCCAAGCTGTGAGCAAAGAGCTCTCGTCTGCGAGAGAGCCAAGGGAAGGAATCCCCACAATGACTCAAGGAAGTCAGAAAGGAAACGAAGCAGGTGGTTGCACTGGCTGCTTTTGAGAAGCTTCCGACATTCATTTTCACGCCAACAGTCCCCAAAACCCATTCACTGTCAAGACTACTGCCGTAGCTCCTTTTCTCCATCCCAGGGCAGCCTTCTGCCTCTCTGAGCTTTCTTTTTCCCTTCCAGATTCTCCTTGGTATTCTGTGTAAATTGGTATTCCGATCTTAACTACTATAGAATGTGAGTGTGCTCACACATAGGTGAGGAAGACAGACATATTATCATTGAATGTGCACCATTGACTTTTTTTTAAATAGGAAAACTAAATAACTTTTGTTTCATGAGAAAGAAGTGAGTATATGACAGCCAGTTCATATACTTGTAAGTAGAGTAAAAAAGCAGAAAAAAAAATCTACATCATAATGATGAATTTTCACAAAAAAAAGATAGATTTGCACTAAAGAGAGATAGGATATTATAAGCAAGATATTAGACATATTTGTATCCAATTAGGTTTTCTAAGCTTAACATTTAAAACCTCAGACATAAATTTTAAATCTAGACATAACAATTGCAAGCACACTATTCATGATCTTACTTCCATCTAAATCTAGGCACAGAAGGTCTTATGATGATGTGTTATACTGTGGAACTTTAAATAATGGGAAGGCCAAAAATAGATATCTATAAGCCTCGAAGGCTCAAGTCGACCCCCCAAAAGACCATACAGTCTTTTCTTTCATAATGCAGTTCTTTCAATCTACCCCATACCAGCCCCTAATACTCCCAACACCCCCACAACTCTGATGCCATCTAAAGTGAGGGAGTAGAATTGTGACATAAAAGTCTGTCACTGAGATTTGAGGGAAGTTTTGCAATTCTAGCCTGAAGTTTAATTTCCTTCAGAGTGGAAAGTTTTAAGATTTGGTAATAAGAGTCAAAAGATAAGAACAAAGGTTTATAACTTTTTTACTTTCAACTCATATTATCGTTTGTGGCCTACCAAGCCAGCAAGAATAGCAAACAGTATAATTTGAGGGGCACCAAAGGGCCTAAAATATGATAACATAGCAGTGCCTAAAATTCCTAAAATTAACTTCACTACCTAAGGGCTTAGTAGACATGCTTACAATATTTTTAGTGTTACTTTTTAATTTTAAAATTGATATATGCATAAGATTTAAAAAAAAAAATCGAACAGTACAGAAGCTATACAATATAAACTAAAAAGTCTCTTTCCACTTTTTTCAGCCTATATTACATACTTTGAACACTACTATTAAAGTTTCATAAACTGTATATCCTTTCAGAAATCAGGTAATGTACATTAGATAGATAGATAGATGATAGACAGAAAATAGGTATATATATTTGTGCATTAAAGTTCTTCAAACAAATATTATTCATACTGTCTTTACCTTACTTTTTCACTTAATATATTTTAGACATCTTTCTAAGTCAGCATTTTTTTTTAATCTCCCACATTCTTCTCAATGTCTGCAGGGTATTTCAGAGATCCATGCTCTTCTGAATGTGCTAAAATTAATTTATAAATCTGATCTCCCAAGGGGGGGCATCCGAATAATTTTAATTTTTTGCTATTAAAAAAATAACAAATCAACATCTTCAAACAGATGTCATTGCATAGAGGAGTAAGTATGTCCATAAGCTTGTTTTCAAATAGTGGAATTGCTAGAGCAGAGAAAATGACACATTTTAAATTCTGATAAATATTGCCAAATTTCCATTGAAAAAGTTTATACTCATGGTGCCTGAATGCCAGTCTACTCCCACATACTCACCAACACTGAGTTTTATCTAACATTGTAGTTGTTGTCGATTTAGTGAAAATGATTTATTTTGATACTGTTTTTTGTCAATCTAGTTAAGTATGTTGCTTTGCTTTGTGTTTCTTTTATTATGATGCCGTTGAACATCTTTTCTTGATTATTGATCACTCATATTTTTTTCTGTGAGCCTATCCTTTGTAATCTTTGCTCATTTACAAATTTTTCTATGTTGTGCAGTGTATGGTACAAGCTAACTCTATATAAAGATTTTATTCCAGTTTATCATTTATCTTTTTATTTTGTCTATGGCTTTTTTTTTACAATATAGAAGTATTTCTATGTACAGAAGTATTTCACTTATATAGTTAAATATATGACTTTTTCTTTATAATTGCTGGAATATATTCATTTTAGTAAGACATTTGATGATCTCTTTCTGACTTCTGGAGCACGTATAATTCTTATATATATTTGACACTTAACTTTTACTGACCCATATTTTAGTTAACGTCTGTGTGTGCATGTATAGTAATCTCTCCAACTAGATTAAAAGCAACTTTAAAATCTGGAGGAATAAAGGCCTTCTTTATATTCCCCACAGTGTCCAGTATCTAAAAAGGAAATTTTGAGACCAAACAAGAGCATTGCTAAGAATGCTGTGAAACTCTAGAGAGGTATAGGTCCAAATTGACAAACTGACCCAAGGAAAGAATAAGAGATTCTCCAAATAAGGTATGACTGAGTTCCGGAATAAATCCACTCTTTGTTCCGCTCTTGCCTAGAGTGGAGGTAGCTCCTAGTTCTTCACGATCTTGCCTTTGCCCATCTTCCCATCTCA
This sequence comes from Pteropus alecto, assembly GCF_000325575.1. Lineage (NCBI taxonomy): Eukaryota > Metazoa > Chordata > Mammalia > Chiroptera > Pteropodidae > Pteropus > Pteropus alecto. The sequence continues at coordinate 2,832,992 of NW_006443124.1, forward strand.
ATAAAAAAATCACCCGGCCCTCCTCTGTGCTTCAAATATGTGCCAACTTAGCTTTTACCTAAGCCCTTTGCCTGGAATGTTCTTTCCCTTGATTTTCACATTCCTAACTCTTTTTGGTCACTCAGATCTGTGGCGGATTGGATTTTTCAAATATGGCCACATCAATACATGTCCTGCAATGTAAGGTTGATGCTCCTCCATCAAGACATGGGGTCTGTGTTGCTCCCTGTTAAAACTAGGTGGATCTTTGTAATCAACTTAATCAACAGAGCGCAGCAGAAATGATACTATGTGACTTCCTAGGCTAGGTCATAAAGAATAATAGAGCTGCCACCTGGCTCACTCTCTCAGGACACTTACCCTTGGAACTAAGCCACTACATTTTGAGGAAATCAGAGCACATGGAGAGGCTCCGTGTAGGTGTGCCGGCCAGCAGTCGGTTAAGCACTCAGCCGACAGCCAGCATGAACCACCAGACATGTGACTGAGAAAACCCTGAAATGGTTCCAAGCCCCAGACTTCGTGTCTTCCAACTAGGCCCCAGACATTGTGAGGCAGAGACAAGCTGTCTCCACTATGCTCTCTCAGAATTCCTGACCCAGAGAATTTGTGAGCATAATAAATTGCTGTTTTAAGCCACCAAGTTCATGGGTAATTCATTATATAGCCATAGTAACTGGAATAAGACCTCAGCTTAAATGACCTCAATCTAAAGTTGTGACCCGATTATCTCATCACCTTATTTAACTTTAGTTCTTTGCATGACATTCTGTTAATTTTCATATTTGTTTGGTTCATGGGTTTGCTTATTGTCTGCCTCTCTCCACTAGAAAGTAAAGTCAGTCTGCACAAGCATCCTATCTGTCTTGTCCACCTCAAAGTCTTCAGCACCTATGACAATGTCTGGCACATAGAATAAACGAACGAATAAATGAATAAAATGTTCCCAGGCAATTAGCTTCTTCCATTAAACCTTATGTTTGCTACTTGGTGTAACAAACTTTTACTGGGACCTTACTCTATTCTTAGGGGATGTGTTATAATTTCCTATTCTGTGGCTGCATGTGTACTTCAAAGAGTGATTTAATGCAAATAGAAATAAAAATAAGTAATAACCAGGAGATACATCTAATGAGGATTTTTTAATTGGGTTTAGAAATGACAGTGTTAGGGGAAAATAAAGTAAAGCAAATTCTTTGAATATTAAAAAATAAAAAGCAAAAAATATAGCTTACCAAAGAAAGTGATGGACATCAATCACATAAAAAACTGAATTCTACCATTATCATATGACTTGTAATTTCTTAAAAACAGGATCATCCTCTTTACTTACTCAAAGAATACCACCATATTGGTCAGGGAATTCACTAGATGACATGGGAAAAGCCAGCTCTTTGAAATCTAATTCTTGATGAATGTTAAACAAGTAACCTTCCCCTCTTCCCTACTTACCACTCTTTGCCCAAAGGGGGTTGGAATCAGTGATCAAACCAACAGAAGAATGAGCAAACCCATAGTGTGTAAAAGTTTGAATGTAATTGCTCTTAGAAATTGTTTATAAAGTAAGTGTAGTTTAGCCAGCTACCTGGGAAGTTTCTTCCTGAGACAGCTAGCTTTAGGGCATCTAACAATGTCCATTTTCTCCCTTGGATAAGCACATTTACATATTTGTTTTCAAAATCAAAACCACCCTTACTGTTTTATAGAATATTGGCGCCAGTTTAACAGTTCCATTGGCCTTAGAGAGAGTACTGGAATCTCAGAGAGGAGCACAGAACTAGTATGTTGTAAAGAATGCAAGGGTCAAAATGTATTTTTTATGACATCCTGGGGAAAATGAACACCTAACAGCCATGAATTTGGAACTTGCTTGTGCCTATTATAACTTACAGCTTACAGTGATGACTTCTCGTCACTAAAAAATGTTCAAAGTTCCTTGGCTAGAAAAAGCATAGGAGATGAGATATGGCCTGTTTGAAGCTAACTATTCCTCTGGAATAATAATACAGTGCATAACACTAATGCTTTCCAGAGGATTCTAGGATTAAAATGAGAGGGGCTAAATCCTCTTCTCTTTTCTACAATCCAGCACTTAAATGTTACTCCAAGGCCCTTCATTATGTATCTACTGAAATACCCAAGTTGATACTATTTGCTACCGTCTATACCTTTCCTTCTGATTTGTCACCTATTCTGTAACTTTTATTATGAATCTCACTTTAGCTAAAATTCCTCATGGTCTTCTTTTCAAATGTGGATTGAGAAAAGTGAATTCAAAGACTATAAAGTAAAATTGCTCACCCATCTAAATCTTCACCTATTGAATCAAGAAGAGAGCTGAGGAACGGACCTGAAAACAGGACTATGAGCAATCAGCAGACTAAGTCTTAATAGGATCAAAGTTGTGGATTCAAGTCTCCACATGGATTAATTTTACCTACTTATTCAGGACTCCAGAGAATATTTCTCTAGTCCTTTTTCATGACCTTGATGGAAAGGCAATTAAATGAGGAGAATATGAAACTAGCAAAAGTCCATTATACAGTCTTTGGGAATTTGTGCTCCAACCTGCATTTACTATCTCAGGTTAGGCCAGGTCCCCATTCCCTCTTGTGAGGTGGATGTCAAACAGATGACCCCTGGATAAAAGTTACCATTGGCTTTCCAATCCCGGAACTTGCCTTCCTGCAAGGAGACTAAGTGGAAGCTAATTAATTAGATGCTTTTTACTTAGAAAGTCTATTCGCAGACTAGATTTTCTGTCTTCAGACTTAAAGTCCTTATGTATGCCAATGTTTTTAGCCCAACTATCCCTGAATATTTTTTAACTTTTCCTTTCAGTTCTTATGCCTGCTCTATTTTTGCAGCATAATTATTTGGAAAAAGGTTGTTTCAGTAACAATCAGAAAATAACCAAAACCCAATCAGTGGAATAATCATAATCATCATCATTATTCTTATAAGAAGGTAACAAAGGTCAGCCTGGTTTTAAAAGAACAGATTCCAGCAAGCTTAAAATTCGTGAGAGTTCCTTCTATGTTAAATACAAACTGATAAATCCATATTCTCTTTATTTCTTTTACCAAACTCCATATTCTAGTTCAAGAAAATAAGTTTTCAGAAACTCTTTTAGAATAATTTAAATGGCAAGTCAAAAATCAAATGGTTCTGACACAGCAGAGATTTTGATGAGTTAACTGCCAATGAATATACCATATGGGTAAAATTCTTCCTGAAGTGCATGTGGGTGTGCTTAAGGGTAGAGCACTTGGGGCAAAACACATCTTAAGCTTTTCAAAAACCCCTATATTTGCAAAATCATTTGATGGATTTTTTTTTTTTCACTGATTTGGAAATCTGGCCTATTTTGAGAACAAAGAATTCCTGGCCTTTTCTAGGCATCTCCCTCTTCGTTTCTATATGAGCATACTCCTTCCTATTCTCCAAGGGAGAAAATGTCCAACTTCAGAAACTCAGAACTTATCCACACACTCAGGTCTGCAAGCAAAGCAGTGGGCTGGAAGGAAGAGACCCTAAAATTCGGTTCCAGTGATGTTGGGCTACCCAGTTCAACTCTAGCACCCCATAATTACTCTGGAGTATTTTGTAGCCAGACTGTTCTATTGATTCATATGAAGCTGAGGGTTCAGTTTTTTCATGAACTGCTATCAAGCCAAGCTTCTCCAATCTCAAAATGTAACCTATCACTGAATTTTTATTATAAATGCAGGAACATATAGTGGTCCTCAGTCTTCATCTTGCTGGTTTTTGATTTACTATTTTAGCGTATTAAGATTATTTTGAATCTGAACTTAGGCAAACATTCAGGGAGATTTACATTATACAAGAGGATTTGGATCTAACTTAGTCTGTTATCAGTGGTCTTAGAGATAAGGCTCAGAATCCTTCTCAAACTGTATTCCAACTCTTGTGACCTATCAATCTGAGTTGGCAGATGAGATTAAATCTATTCACTGTGCCTGCTTTAGATGTTCTCTTTTCTGTTCATTAGAATTATTCACAAGTGGGAAGTCAGAATTACTATCTTAACACCTACATGTCTCAGGAGCTAGACCTATTTTAGAATTTCTGCCCATAACAAGCCTGTCCAAGTCCTTTGGAAGCTATCTTCCCCAACCCTGGGAAATATATGTGAGTGCTGAGAATCACCTAGCTTTAATGGTGGGGTCACCTTTCCCCAGATGCTCATCCTTTCCACAGCACCAATCAGTGACCTGTTGCTCATAGAAAAAAAACAAAGGTAACCTATTGTGGTTTTTCCCATATTTTGAATGACAAAATCAAAGCAAATCAAGAATGTATCAAGTTATATAGAAAAAAAAAAGAGAGAGAAAGCAATGGAACCTTAACTATGGTTGACACTGATACCAGGCTGGGTGGAAAATATGGAACATACTCTCCTAGTAACAGATTATGTAGACCAAAGGCAAGAGAGCACACTTCTTCCATTTTATATTCCAGCCAAGAGTCTTGTCCAGCCACGTGTTAACAATACCTCTGACGTAGTTATTGCTTTCTTACGTTCTAATGTCAAATTGACTTTGTTCATCACATCTAAGTATTTGTATACAGATTATAAATTTGGTGAAAGCAAATTTCACCTCTACAACCTCAGTGCTGAGCCTGATATCTAGCATGTATTAGACACTTAATAATTATTTGATGAATGAATATGAGATTTAAACAATTATTCTCTATTGTCTTCTCCTGAGAAGTATTAAATTCTTCATTGTTTTTACATAAGAGCAGTTTGAATAAGAATGAACAAGGTGTTATATTTATTGAACTTGATTTTCTGAGTTTGGTAAATCACAAGAATTTATTTCGAAAGCAAAAGTGGGAGTAACTGATTTCCATCCTCTGTCCTGTCTCTCCCTACTTTTAACCTTAAAACAGAACATAAACACACACATGCACATGTGTGCATACACATACACACACACACACACACACACTGGAATAATGCAGGCAGTTCAGAGAACATACTCACATATTTTGTTCAATAACAGAAATGAGTTTGCACACAGAGCTATCCACGATGTCCTTTCAATCCCTCTTGTATCCAAGAATATTTTTTACTAAATGGCTAGTGTAGGTTAGGCCGGCCAGTCAGCTCTAGAATCAAAGAGGAGTGAAGTGGCTCCCATAAAAATAAAATTGTCATATTAATCTTGTTTTGGCTGGGTACCAGTCCAGATAGCCATCCATTGACAATCACATAACCTGCATTCATCCAAAACAAACAAAACAGTACCCGATTCCAAAAGGAAAAAGAGGAGAAAATGAAATATTTCTGTCCCATTGACCTTTCAAACAAAAGACAAAATGTAAGCTAGGATGTAATATCAAAAGCATGGGTTTGGTAAGATCACAGTAGCTAAGTCACTTTGGGTACAGAGTGTATATTTTTGAGTGTACCTGGTGCTTTCAAATTGGGACATTATAATAACCGAAAATTATAGGGCACTGATGGAGCCTCATAGTTAAGAGCACAGCCTTTGAAGTTATGCATCCCCAAGTTTGAGTTCCTATTTTGTCACTATCTTTCTATGTCCCTTGAACAAATTAGTTATTCTCTGTGTGCCTCAATTTCCTCAGGTATAAAGGGGATACTAATAGTTTCTATTTCATGGGAATGTTGTGAAAATTAAATGGGATAACCCACATAAAGTACTCCCAAAATGCCTGGCACAGAGAAACACTTAGTAAATGTTTACTATTATAGCCGTGATTCTTACATTAATCTGAGAGAAATGAATTTGGCAGGAAGGTTGATAGATTGAATGAAAATGTCACAGACGTGTCTTATCACTGAGAACATAGCCTTGCTGAGAAATTAGCCAACCAGCAATCTCAGTAGCTAATTACAATTCATTTGGAATGAAATAGAAACAAATATGCCATTATAAAAACCAACCTAGAGAATTGCTAATTAGGTCTGAGACAGTGGTTTGGGGGCGGGGGATGGCGGGGTGGAATCCAGTGTGCTGTGGACAGAACCTCTGGCCATTGGTCCCAGACAAGAACATGCTCTGAAAATCTTCATCCAAAAGCTGAATCAAAACCCTGAGGAGCTAAATCAGTCCTGTCACATGCCTGCCCTTTGGTAGCCAAAAAACTGGTGCTTGGGGAGGTAGACATTCTACCTGGGAACTGACTAAGACCCTTTCCAGGACATTCTATGAGGTTCACTGCACTAGGGGTCCCTAAGGTGCCTGAGATTAGATGTTCAAATAGAGGTCCTTCCGGTGGAAGCTCACGCCCCATACAGGTCTATGTTTCATTAATTTATTTCACTTGAGATCCTGCAGACACCAATGTGGACAGGCCCTGGCCTCTTGGAACTCACAGCTCAGCAAGAGGGTGACTGATAGGTGTGACAGTACAGGGCAACAGGTGCTTTGACAGGGATATGTAAAGGGTATTTGTGGAGCTCAAGAAAGAAACATGTAAACAGTCTTGAAGGTGAAGAGTCTTCTTGGAGAAAATATGCTGGATGGAAGAGGAAGGATGAATAGAGTTAGAAAGGCAGTAGGGGTCAGAGTGGGAGAGCAGGAAAGAGGAAAGAACATGGGCAAAGGTCCAGAGGAGGAGCAAGAGCTTGGCATATTGGAGGGATTAAAAAATGGTCTCTGCAGCTGCAGCAGAGAGCAGGGAGCATGTTCATTTTTGTGATGGATAGCCCACATTAATTTGCACTTACTCTGTGCCAGACCCTGTGACAAGCAGACCCATTATGAGAATCAGCTCATTAAATCTGCACAATAATCCTATGAGCTGGGACTACTGTTCACCTCATTTTACTAATAGGGAAATTGTGAATTGGAGAGGTTAGGATTCATGATATTAAAACCTGAGCCAAGATCTCACATCCTCTAAGTGAGCTGAGATTTCTACCCTGGCAGTCTGGCTTGAGCGCTCATACTCTTAGCCACTGCACCTCCCCAGAGGCACGGGGACCTGCCACCTCAGGGCCACTCACCTCCCCAGAGGCACAGGGACCTGCCACCTCAGGGCCACAGGGGGTTTAAGCACAGAGAATTGGAAAGCGCTTTTGTGTAGACATTTATATCTATGGGTGGCCTAAAGTTAAATTGAAATAATCTGTCCAAATAAAGAAATCTCTCCAAATGTTTCTGGGCTCTGGGAAATATGACCCCAGGTTTTCACTCCTACATGATTTTTATACAGGTTTTACCTCTGTGGACTCCCAATTATTGCAAAGTCTTGACTGAGGCTATTTTGAAATCCTTTGGGTAGAGAGGGCTGTTCCATCTGGGAATCAGGCAGTTTCTGAATGCGCCTGAGGCTGGAATTCTATTCAAATACCAGGGGAAGGAAGAACTTTACCTAAGCTCTGAGCTTCCCAGTATTAATTTGGGAAAGAAGAAAAGTCGCTATGTATATATAACTTTCCTACATACAATTGTCAAACAGAGTATTGGCCACTGTCAAAGTCCTGAGCACCTAACATAGTAACTTTCACATAGTAGATGATAGTAGAAATATTGAGAACGAATGAAATAGAGTAGGAATATACAAATAAAAGAAGTTTTCATTGCTTGTTTCTTGGCTTTGTCTTTAACATGGGTTATGATAGTGTGAGGGGAAACACTAATAGGGTCACGAGCTATAAGCACAGATGCAACTTCTATGATCACTAAAGTAATACTATCTCGAAGAGATTTTTGCACACCTACGTGGTAAACCTGGGGTGCTTCTCAGAATGCAGTTTCTTTGCCTCCTCCCACCCCTCAGATTTACTGCTCTGAGTCTCTGGGGGTAGGTTATTAGAAATCTGTATTTAACAAGATGATTCAAATGCTCTCTCAAGTTTAAGGGCCCTGTTCTCCCTGGTAAGGTTCAGGAAGGAATCTAAGAAGGAGAAACCAGCATCTTTCCTACTTTTCTTATCACCCCAGTCCTTAGAGCCAGAGAGAGAGACAGCAAGAAACTTCACCAATAGGCAAGCCAGCTGACAGAAGATGAGGAATTGAATTTGCCCCTTCTCTGTGCATTAATTTAGAACATTGAATCTCAGAGATCCATGTGATGCTACTTAATATGGTGCACAAGGCTGCAGTCACTCACACCTGACCCTGGGAGTACTGACCAGTCCCTATGGAAACAGTTTTTGCTTCTGAGCCTGCCTTTACCAGTCTGCTTAAAGCAAAGGCCATCGCCCCAGCACCCTTGAGACAGGTTTAACATGACAGCAGCAGCCAAGCCCTAGGCAGACACTAACCAATGCCATGAGCACGTCCCAGCTGGGAACCAATTCTCATCTGAGACACTAGCCAGATACCTGACTCCTAAAGAGTATCACACACAAATCATTTATTAGCAACTCCGACACTCTCCTGTCACTGACAGCTGCTAGCAGCCTCCATGAAAAGAACTAGGGGAAGACATAAGGGAAATTGTTTTCAAGACTTTGAGTTTGAAAAGACCAGATCAAAAGAACCAAGAAGAAAGGAATAAGATAGATAACTTGCCTTTTTCCAAATAGTAATAAGAATCATAATTAACATGTAGAAGTAGTTACTACATGCTAGGCACTGCACTAAGGAATCAACATGTCTCATTTAATTCTCCTAACAGCCCTATGAAATCAATATTATTTTAATTATCCCTATTTGACATAGGGATGTAGTGTGGTCACTTTACAGGAAAAGAAAAAGAGGGGAAGGAAGGAAAAGGAGGGGAGGGAGGGAAAGCGAGAGGGAGGGAAGAAAAAGAGGAAAAGAAAGAAAGAAAGAAGGAAGGAAGGAAGGAAGGAGCGGAGGAAGGAAGGCGAAGGAAGGAAGGAAGGAAGGAAGGAAGGAAGGAAGGAACTGAAAAAAGGACAGAGCTCTCAGTTTTCTTCTGGGATAGAAAGAAAAATGACTGTGAAACACCTAAAGCAAAAGAAATTTCTCCGAAGATCAGGAATAATATGAATGGAAACTGACTTTTTAGCTAAATTTGGAACAATGAAAATACTTAAGAGATTGGTTTATTTCATGTTCTGTAAACTCAGACAAAAATAATTTGGCTGAATTTTAACCACCCCCAATTTCTCTCTCTCTCTCTCTCTCTCTCTCTCTCTCTCTCTCTCTCTCACACACACACACACACACACACAGATGGTGTTTGTTTTCCCAATTATGACTTCTTGGGAATGAATGGAAAATTTGGCAATCTGATTAACTGGAGCTTACAATATAATACCACAAAATAGGTATTTTAGATACCCTTTGTTTCTTATTCTCCTTGGAAAATTGTCAAGAGTTTAATGAAACTAATACGTTGGGATTTAGATCTCTTATAACAGAAACCAGAGCCTCTCCAACCCTAACTGGAAGTAACTCAAGTTCTTTGTGCCTGTGGAATGTCAGGCACTGAGCTAAGTGCTATGTGTGCACTGTCCCACTGACTCCTCTCACAATCCTGCAAGGAATATATGATTAATAACTCCATTGTACAGATGAGGTAACTGAGGCTCAATGAGATTATTATGCAACTTGCCTAAATGGTAAGTGAAGGGGCTAGACCGGGTGCTCAGGAAATTACACTCCAGAGCCTCCCCTCTTAAGCACTATGTTAAATGCTAAGCTAGAATAATATTGGTACAAAAATTCTTTCTTTAAATTAGCCAGACTGGTTGCTTGGCATTCTTTGGAAATACAAAAATGTAGTTTGGCTAATTGTTTTTAATGGTTTTATAGACGATGTCTCAGAAAGACATCATCCCTCCCTCATCAGAGTGGTTTGACATCCACTCAGGACGCTGAAGGAATGCCTATGATTCCAGAGCATTATTAAGGGGTCATTGTGCCACCCTGTCATTTGACTTTCTCTCCCCAGCCTCCATGGGAACTGCACGTTTCCCACACAGGTCCATTGGGTGTGGCAGATTGCCTCATAGGGCTAAAAGCATTCATTCATTCAGTGGATTTTAACCAATTGACTACCATGTGCCAAGCACCCTGCTGGGCACTTCTTATGCTCTTATTCTTTAATTCTCAAAAAAAAGCCCTGTGAGGTAGGTGCCATTATCATCCTCATTGTATAAATGGGAAAATAGCAGTTAACTGTAGCTGGGATTCAGACCAGGTTTGTCTGTCGACTCTGGAGCTTGCCTTTCTAAAGCACTATGTAGTAGAAAGCATCGAAAGATAGACATGGCACCCACCCTGGAGAAGCTGTCACACTAACAGAGGAGATGTAGATTAAGTCACTAATTACCCTACTAATTATTTATTATCATTATGGAAAGTACTATGTAGGTGAAATAGAGAGCCCAGTACCTGTGTGGAAGAGGAGGAACTGACCTAGGAGGTCAGGAAATCTTCCCTGAGAAAGTGATGATCTAATTGAGAACTAAAGTGAGTAGGAGTTAACCAGAAGAGGAGAAAAGGGGAAAATATTTTAGGTAGAGAGGAACAGAATATTTGAAGACATCGATGTATTCATAAATATTAGCCTGTTAGAGGGGAGAAGTGACAGAAGGTACAAAAATGTGTTGGAACAACTATCTGCTGTCCTCATCCCTTCTCTTATACTTGGTTGTGTCATTCTCTCTATCGAGAGAGGAACCAGCCTCAGGTTAATCCACCCACTGTCAAATTCCTCACTGTGTGCCCAGTGTTGCCTAATACACATTGAACACATCACTAATAAATGAATGAAACAAGTGGAAAGATGCATGAAAACTGTTAGGTTCAATGTATTAGGAAGGGAAAAGAATCGTAAAATTATTTTTTCATATCACACAGTTATGTTTTGAAGCTGATTTTTTAAATAATGAGCTGTAATTTTGTAATTACATGAACTGGTGAGGAAAGAACAGTCATTTCAACAAATGAAGATATAAAAACTAGACATCCAAATGCAAGAAAATGAAGTCAGACCCCTTTATATTATACACAAAATTAATTCAAAATGGATTATAGACTTAAATGTAAGAGCTAACACTATAAAACTCATAGAAAAAAACATAAGTATAAATCTTTGTGACATTAGAACAGGCAACATTTTCTTATATATGAAACCTAGAGCACAAGAAATAAAAATAAACATTGAACTTCATCAAAATTAAAAATGGTTATGCCTCAAAGGACACTATCAAGATACTGAAAAAAGAACCCTCAGAATAGAAGAAGATATTTGCAAATCATATGTATCTGACAAAGGAATTGTATTCAGAATATATAAAAAACTTTTACAACTCAATTATTTCAAAAAAAAAAAAAAAAGCCCAATTTTAAAGCGGGCAAAGGATTTAGGTAAACATTTCTCCAAAGAAGATATTCTAATAGCCAATAAGCACATGAAAAGATGCTCAACATCATTAGTCATTAAGGACAAGAAACTCAAAACCCCAGTGAGATACCACTTCACACTCATCAGGATGGCCATAATAAAAAAGACAGATAATATGCTGTGCAAGGATGTAGAGATTGGAATGTGTATTGCTGGTGGAAATGTAAAATGGTGCACCCATGTTGGAAAACAGTTTGAAAGTTCCTCAAACATAGAGCTACCGTATAATCCAGCAATTCAACTCCAAGGTGTCTACCTAAGAGAAATGCAAACATAAGTCTATATAAAAACTTGTAAATCAGTGTTTCTAGAAGCATTATTTATAATAGCCGAAAAATAGAAACAACCTAAATGTCCATCAATGGATGAATAGATAAACAAACTTTATTATATCTGTATAAAGGTATATTATATATCAATAAAAGAAATGACATACTGCCACACCCTACAACATTGATGAAACAAAAACATTATGCTAAGTAGAAGAGGCAACTCACTAAAGACCACATTTTATATGGCTCCGCTTACGTGAACTGCCCAGAATAGGCAAATCCGTAGAGATAGAAAATAGATTAGTGGTTTCCTGTAGTTGGGACAAGGTTGGGAGAATAGAGATAGGGAATAGCTGCTGATGAGTATGGGGTTTCTTTTGGGGGTGATAAAAATGTTCTAAAATTGATTATGGTAATGGTCACACAACTCAGTGAAAATGCTAAAAACTATTGAATTGTACACTTTAAATGGGTGAATTTTATTTCAATTAAGGTGTTAAAAAAAAAAGCTTCTATGAATTAGAACGACCCTAGAATTTACTAGAACTGTACTTTTTTCTTTTCATTTTTTACTCTCAGCTCCCAAGGGAAGACTCTGGTGTAGAGTGACTTTTCTCCCCTCCCCTTCCCATAAAAAGCACTATTTCCAAAAGAGACATAATGGGAATGAAGACTGGTCAGGTCTTCTCAGTGTTCTACCCAGTCATAGGCATCTTCCTCCTAATGAGCGCCGAAACCCTGTAGAGTCCCGAATTATTTAAAGATTAAAATATTTCCCTCTACTGTTTCCAAGCCCTCCTCACTACCTGCACCCCCTACCCCCCCACCCCCGCAAAAAATCTGTGAACAGAAAGCTGAAATATTTTTTTCTTAGTCCGAGCTAAGAAAAACAGCAAAAATAGCAACTATAAAACCAACCCATTCTCCAAGAATTCTAGTTATGTGGGGTTTTTTCTATAATTGCAGCAGCATCTTTTAGGCAGACTTTAGCTGCAGTGTGAGGAATTTAGTTTACACAAAAGTCATTTTCTTAGAAGCATTGCTGAACAATGGGCCTTTGAGTAAACATGTAAGTTTTCCATCTATGAACTTTTTTTTTTTAGTTTCTTTAAAGATTTTTATCTGTGAACTCCAAACTACAATATGTTTAGTCTTCCCATAAAGTAAAAGAGTGAACGCAACTTCTTATAATCCCCTCTATTCCTGTTATCTACAATATTTTATGGTTTCCCTTCAACTCTATCAGCCCTTGCAATCCCTCCCTGTTTTACTGTTGTTCATTTTTAGCTTAATAACCACCTCATTCTATGCATCATCTCTGAAAATTTCGGGGAATAGCCATGGAAGAGAAACACGCTCTTTGAATTTAGAACAGTACATTATGTGTATACTTTTATATTACGTTCCATTTGTGCTGCTCCAACAGCATTGGCTGAAATCAGTGGCAAAGTGAAATGACTGCGATGTTTTCCATTCGGAAAGGATGGCTTATTTAGCAGATAGATAATAGCATTTATTTTCTTAACCATTAAACATAGTTTGGTGTCTTTGCCTCCCAAATGAGTTCTAGGCATCAACCTAGCAAGTTTGAGCCATTTGGCATGGCCAAGAAGATTATAACCTCAATGTTTTTATTTTATTTTTAAAGCCTCTTCTTAACCCTGAAGAACTGATAAACTTATCAGAAAAGCTCTGTCTTTAAGTTTACGGAACTACTATACTGTTTTTAGTACCATCTACAGTCTCTAGTAGAGTAATAACAATAGCTAATGTTTATTGAACTCTTACAAGAGAGAGTGGTCCAGCCACTCTTTAAAGATATATAGACATAGACATAGATGTGGATAATTAATTTACTTGACCCCGACAACAACCCCGTGAGACAGGTACTGTTATTATCTGTATTTACAGATGAGGACATTGAGGTACAGAGAGATTAAATAACTTGCCCAGGCTCACACAGCTGGTAAGTGCCAGAACTGAGATTAAAACTCAGGAGTCTCACTCCCAAGCCACTATGCTTTGTTGCCTAGTAGCAGGAGCTTAATACAGTTCTTTGAGTGAACCAGTGGAGATAGAGCAACAAAAGAAATCTGTGACGGCAAAATTCCATGTACTCATCTCCACCCATCTTTTCCAGGCATATGCCCTCCAGGAAGCCTCCCCAGATTACTAGAACAGAGAGGACATTGTTCTGTCCTCCCTCCTCCCTGCTTTTTCACCTCCTTCCTACTTGTGCAGAGACCTTTACAGGGGATCTGTTTATACAAAGAAATGTGTGCTTGCAAAGCAAGCCAGTTCCCAGGAACCCAGATGGCAGTGTGCAAATCCACAAGGTAAATCTCTCCTTTCACTCATTATGACCGAAAGAATCAAAGAGAAGGATTCTGGTAAAGCAGAGATGGATAGCAAAACATTCTGCAGGAATCCAGAGTTCTGACACTGAGTTTTAACCTTATCCGTTCCTAGTATTTCCATGAGACCAAGATGGCTTGACGAAAAATGGACTTTATTAACTAACTTGAAACCCTCTCTTTGGTTCCTTACTAATTAATCTGACAAATTAACTAGGCTGCTCTTTCTCAGTTTCTAAACCAGAAATCAATATTTCGGGTCCAAAGCATTTGGCCCATATAAAAATTTGTGGTAGAGGCAGCACTCTGTTCACTGAACACATCATCGCTGCCTTGGTCATTTACAGAAGTGTCAGCAGATACGGAGCTGATGAAAGTCCTGACAGAATAGTTGCACTAACACTTTTTAAAAGATGAAAAGGAATTAGGAATTAAGCAGAGGTAACTGACATCATGTAAGAGGAAAAACAGCCCAGCAACCTTGCCTCACCTGCTGGGAAATTTCAGCTAAGCCTGGTCTTGAGCCACATCCTGCAGGCACTGAGTATGCTGCTTTACATATGTTTGCTCATTTAATCTCCCCAACAGTCCTACGAGATTATTTTATTATCCTCATTAAAAAGAAGTAGAGGCAAGATTTGAACCCAGATCTTTGAAGCTCTAAAACCCTTATTTTAAACATCATAATTCTCCCACCTCAACATCTATCTGAGTATAAAGACAGAACCTTAGCAATAAATATCTTTCTGGAACCAACTGCACTCATTTCAAAAGTCTCCTCAGTAGGGTTTTACAGGTAGTAGAAACTCAGGAACCCAAATATATTTCTCTCGAGAGCCTCATTTTCCGAGGTCTATCCTTCAGGAGTAAGGAATTATTTCTAGGACACCCCAGTTAGACATAGATAAAAGAAAATAAATTGTAGGTGATAACAAATTTAAATATAGGAGGTGATAAATTATGTTCTTGTTATATTGTTGTTTTCTTACAACTCTTCTGCCATATTATACTTGGGTAATAAAATTTCGTTGTTGATGTCCCAATGTTGCATAGTACATCGGGTTTCTACATCTTTTCAGCAACATTTTCTCATTCGATTATTGTAACAACCTTGTAAGGTAGGCAGATAGGAGACTATAATTCTAATTTTACAGAATGAAAACTGTGGCTTTGTATTCCCAAAGTGGCATGATTGCTAAGCAGTTGAGCTGTACTGGAATTCACCTCTGTTTAACTACTAGATCAGTGTTCTTGTCAATATTCCACATTGCTTCTCCAAAATCTACTGATACACATTTTCACACAAACTTGAAAGATGCCAGTTGCAAAAGGATATATATAGTATAACATTTACATAAGCTATAAAAACATGCAAAATAATACTATAAGTTTGCATATGTGCATAGCGAAGGTATTAAAAATGTATGAAAGTGCTTGTAACCAAATCCAGACTACTGCTAGTTGCCTCTAGAGAGCAGGGTGCAACCAGGGAGTGGTAAGCAGGGCCTTAAACTTACTCTATCTGTGGTCCATACCAGGGACTTGTGTTATTTTTCTTTACACATTTGTGTATGTCTTAAATATTTTATAATACCTTTTTCAAATAGAAAACGAAGAAGGCAGCCATTAATTCCACAAACATTGACAAAGGGGAAGTGACATGCCAGGCATTATGTTCAGTGTTGTAATATAGTAGTGGCAAGATAAACACTGCCTGTCCTCACAGACCCTCTGATCTTGCGGAGGAGATAGAAGAAGCCGTTTCAGTGCTCGAAAGCACAAGTAGCTATGGAAGTTTGTGACGAGGAGACCTAATATAGTTCAAATGACCCAAGAAAGTTTCTAAGAGAAAATGAAGCTTAAGCTGAGACTGAGAAATGAAAGTTTTGGTTATTAGGAAAGGGAAGAACAGCCCAGATTGATTGTATTCAAAATGTCCATGTCTAAAATTAAACATTGGAGCAAGCGCGGGGAGAGAGAGGCATAAGATAAGGCTGGACAATGATGTTGGAGCCAGATCATGCGGGACCTCACATTTCTTTCTTGCTGATATTTTAACTTGATGGAGCACCGTGCATGTGCCCAGGATGAGGCTGCAGGCTGGCAAGTACAAAGCAGGGGTGGGGAAGGAAGGGGAGTGAAGCAGAGCATTTAGTTTTTGTGACTTCACCCTCTTGCTAGATCCAAAACTGGTCCCGTGTTCTACTCTAATACAGAAGCAATTTCAGTAATTGAGGGCAGGGAGCAAGAGGCTTGGAGGCAGAATGTGTGTGTGAGTTGGCTAGTGATTTCCCTCCCCTTCCCATGAAGGAACTGCTCTGGCAGATTTCTACATCGTAGGTATTTTACCATTTGTCGTAGGCAAGTTACACAACTCAGTTAGTGATTAAATTACCAACAAAGCTGCTATTTGAGTAGGGAAGGTTCAAGGTTGTTTCTTGCTCCTGCACTTTGGTTTAAAAGGAATTGAATTAATTCTTTCTTAATCTCCTTGGTTAGAAGAAGGAAACATAAAAATCATATCTGGTCTCCAGTAAGACAGTGTAAACAGCAGCATTCGAGTTCATTCAATAGCCACCAGGGTCTCTGTGTCTAACCTTGGTCCCATGTTTAGATTTCTAAAGTGTGAGATCATTGTCAGTTTCATTTATCTCTGTTATTAAATTTACTGAGCCTCCTTCAAATGACATTATATCTTCTTATCTAATTCAAATAAATGTCTTACTCATGGCTAAAATGTTGATGGTGAAATCTCATTGTTAACTCAATAATTGAGATAATCTCATTGTTTTGCTTTCCTAATAGAATCTTGAATTCATTGCTCGTGCCTGGGATTCCACTCAGTTTCACTAAATTTTTCTTAAATGGCCACTTTTGAGCATTCTCTGTGTCTCAATGTTTCTATAAGAATGAAACATTCTCTCCTTTTTCTTTAACTAGCATTTATCTTGGTCTGTTTATCTTATATAAAATAATCACTCAATTTGACATTTTCATTTATTGTCATTAATTATGATTCAATATACTGATGATGTGATAGCTAAAGACACAGGCTTTAGAATAAGTCTTAAGTTTGGTTTCGAGCCCTGTGACTCGAAAGTGACTTACCTCAGTTTCATCATCTGTAAAATGGGAGATGATAGTAGCTGACTTATAAGGGTGTTGAGGAAACTGAGGGAGATTATTTTCAGTGCATTGCCTGGGCTGGGTGGCTCGTAGTAACCATTCGGAGTTTAACCAAATAGAATAAAATACTGTACTTGGTATTTAGCTTGACTAGAAATATGATTTATCATTTAACGATTTGAACTAACCTTCTGTATTGTGACTTGTAAAGGGATTTGCTTTCTGCTTTATACCATCCTGTATTTAGAGCATTTGTATCTGAATCACCAATGTTTCCGGTATCTTGAATACAAACTGGCTTCTAAGTTCATTTTGATTTGGTCCATCTTCCTATTGACTTTCCTAGCTGCTAGAGGTAGGCCTCTTGGTCTGGAGGAGGCAGTAGACTGCCCTTCAGCACCGGCTCAGGTGACTTTCCCAAAACAGAGTGTTTGAGGTTCCCAACCACAGCAGCCAATGCTGCCTGGTAACCAAGAGCAACAGCCTTCGGGGCCGGAGGCAGCCAAGATAATGAATGGGATTATTACCCACAATCAGCCTGTAAGAACCATGGCTACCACCCCCACACCCCATGCACTTTCTTACATTTGGGGCTTTATGCATACTCTGACCTCTTCCTAGAACAATCTTCCC